>NC_056738.1:406056244-406178744 GCF_019279795.1 Protopterus annectens
CCACATTTAGTTATACTTTATATAACCCTTCAATCAATGACATCACACAATTAATTAAGAATTTAAACAAACATCACCTAAAAATGTGTATCAAACCAAAAATAGGTATGTTTGATACATAATGCCTGTTGTGTTTTATACAAAAACAAAAACAAAAACAAAAACAGTTTAATAAATACTGGCACAAAAGGTTTGATTTAAAACATATTGATTAATATAAAAACTTGTAAAAATTCATTATTGAATACTGATCTTTAGGAATAAATATATATATAAAAATAAATATATAGACTCATTCATTTAACATTTCTGAAAATTCTAGTACAAAATGAGAAGAAATATATATTGTTATGTATATATATATATATATATATATATATATATATGTAAACATAAAACTGTAAATAATTCAAATGTTGTTGGCCCTTTCTATAAGTAATGGTGTTAATGACACTGTTTCATTTAGTCCTGGGGGAAACATAGAAGCCAATCTGAACTGCCATTGGCTCTCCTTCTTTTGTAGTAGGTTTTTCCAATCCCCACCTCTAATATCTATTTTAACAGTGTCCAAAATACCAAAAACAAATTTCTTAAATTCTAAACAAGATATACTGTGTTTGTAAAGAGAATTGGTGTTCTTGTGGTTCTTGATATCATTTAGATGTTCATATATCCTGTTTTTAAATAGTCTTTCAGTCTTACCTACATAAAAATGTTTACAAGTACAACATAAAGCCAGGTAGACCACTCCCCTGGTGTTGCAATTGCCATCTTGCAAATATACTTTACTGTTCATAACATTGTTTAGCCTAATGATAGGTTCAACACAAATGTAAGAACAATAATTGCACATGCCACATCTTTTTGTACCCAGTTTGTTTTGAAGAATATTAGGTCTTTTATATTCCAAAAGTTGTTTCATGTTGAAGCCCACTTTGTTAACAAATCTGGGTGCATTACCCAGCTTCTTGTGTAAACCATCATTTGCTCTAAAAATATTCCAATTTCTTTGGAAAATGTTTTTAATAGCAGGGGTTCTTGTGTTGTATGTTAAAACACAAGTAGTATTAAAATCATGGGTGTTCTCCCTATCGATTGTAGTGCTTTCAAAAGAACCTAATAGGGGAATATATTTTTGACCCCATTGTTGGTACACATTTTGTAAAGTAAAATTAATCAAGTCTAAAGGGTATCCCCTCTCTAGAAACATTTCCCTTAACAAAGTGAACTCTACTTTCAGGTCTTCCAGATGTGAAGTCATCCTGGCAATTCGGATAGCTTGCCCTTTGATTATACTGACCTTTTGTGATGTGGGATGACAACTGTCAAAATGTAAATAGGCATTGCAAAATGTTTTCTTTCTAAATATTATAGTATTTACAGGTAGTTTTGGTGATATTAGTGTCAAGTTATTTAATATGAATATATACTGATGTAATCTGTAAGAAAACACCTTAACAGTATGTTATTAAATAAACAACACTATATAATTAGTTGATACAACCACAGTATGTGGTTTTTAATGCATTGGCTCTTTAAATGTCTGATTTTATCAAATACGTCATGCATTTTATCTGTATTTAACTGGCGTTTTTTTTAAAAAATGGTTTTCATACTGAAGAAGCTGTGGTGTTACTACGGCGAAAACGCTGTTTTTTGTTATAAATAAAAGCGTTATTTGATACGCATTTTTGGATTCGTATTTTAACAACTTTACAGGATTTACTATTTGTAACTTGTTCCTGCTTGTCTGGGAGGTGACGTCTTGTTGTGTGTTTCAACAGTTTGTGCTTTTTCGTGGAGTAGAACTATGAGATTGTCATTTAACACTTGCAGTCCCTCCCACTTAACACTATTTTAAGCACCTGAAATCATGCCTAATGGTCTTGCCACAAAATGGCCATCATGAGACCTACTATATTGTCATAATTTTTTCTTACTTTTGTATCTCTTTCCCAAAGATCCATTTCAATTCCTATTTGTATGAGTCATTCTAGATTTAAGGAAGTGGTGTTATCTCATTCAATTGACATATAATGGCACTAGTGAGAATCCAAGCATCCTACACACCTTTTGAAATAGGCCTGCTTCTATTTTACCTTACTTGACCTTCATTTACATTTCTCTTAGTGCCTGTTTTATGATATTGACAGCAGTCATACAGCTTCAGACACTCTTCCTGAGATGTCAAAACTTTTCACTGAAATGAATGAGCCTTGATGGATTACATGGAAGTGACAGCAGCTACTGGAAAGGGATGGACATTACACTGATATCCCCAGTAAATGCAGTGGGAATCTGTTTCTAATGAATGATGTAGAATTAAAATGTGCTTCATTAGTTGTAAAGTTTATAAGTAGTGCCATGTCCTTTTCTCCATTGCAGTGCAGCAGTGTTCCACAAATGTACATCAAAATCCAACCAAAATTATCTTCAAATCATCTTATTATGATTTTTGGTCATATTCAGGTTATTCTTTAATCAGCAGTAATGCTTCCTGTACTACACATGTAAGCACAGTTGATGTTGTCCTGCCCCTTTCTAATATAACTACAGCAACAAAGTGTAAAGGACATGTATGTTGAAAATATCTCAGTTAGCAGTTAAAGAAATGGATGGCATACATAATCTAGCCATCAAATCAAAATAACTATGTTACAGAAAACCACATAATCACATTAACTTACAAAGTGAAGCAATGAACCATTAGGGTAAAAAACATTACTTCACTACATCTTACAGTGAAATGATACTTGTCAGCAAGGGGTTGTAAATAAAAGCAGCACAGGAAGAAAAAACAGTATGTTTTGCAGTGTAGGTAACCCTCATCCCAATCTAGTGAAGCCTGAACCTTCAGGCAAAAAGCTTTTTGAAGGTAAAGAATAGGACCACATGACTTACCAAAATAATGAAGCAGTTTTAAAAACTTGACATTTGCTGACAACAGCTTGTGGGTAGTGTTTAACAGAAAAAAAACTGCAGATTCTTCTGTTACTGGGTGTTATGAGATATATGCAGTTGCATACATTTTTTTTCCAGAAAAGGGGTGCCAGAATCCTAATTTCAGTATGCATATGTGTGTGTGTGTGTGTGTGTGTGTGTGTGTGTGTGTGTGTGTGT
Organism: Protopterus annectens; assembly: GCF_019279795.1. Lineage (NCBI taxonomy): Eukaryota > Metazoa > Chordata > Ceratodontiformes > Protopteridae > Protopterus > Protopterus annectens. The sequence goes on from NC_056738.1 coordinate 406,059,365, forward strand.
GTGTGTGTGTGTGTGTGTGTGTGTGTACATGCCCATATCATGTAAGTGCAAGCATGCATAAGTATGTGTGTACTGGGTCTGCAAGTCCATCTGTGCGACTGCGTTTTATTTCTTGTGCTTCCATCCCTGATTATGGCAAAAGAAAATTAAAAGTATGTGTATTCTGTGAGTAGAGTCTGCTATTACTGACCACATTTTTGTTTGGCTTTCTGTCACAATTTAAAAATATACCTGCAAAGGGAAAACCATCTGGTGATAGCCACAACTCTACAATTCTTATCTCCAATCAAGTGACTACTTGATGAAAGACTGTCAGGAAAGCACTGTTATTGGCTGCTAAGGACAACTAATCATGGGCACTTAGCCTGCATAGCTCTTAGTAATCTCCAGTCATAGTAATAAGTGACCAGATATCACTGAGTCTGCACTGTGACAGTATCATTTGCTAAGGGCAATGGATCACAGTACCCAGTCCTATTACTTGTTGTTGTTGTGTTTTTCGGCTTTTCCCGGTTAGGGGTCACCACAGCAGAACTCCGGTCCGCTAATGATTGGTAGTTGATTTTTATGTGCCGAGTTACCAGCCCTGATGCACAACCTTCAACGAAGGTACGCCCATTCATGCATGTCTCCACGCAGAAGACGCTCTAGCTGAGAATCGAACCGGACAGCGTCTTACTGTGAGGCGACAATGCTACTGCAGCACCACCACCTCGTTCTATTATAAGAAATAAAATGGCCACAGTACACATTTATTAATTCCCAGATTCATAGAGTATATGAGGGAAAGTTGATCTGTGTCAATATCTACTCTCATACAGTACTAACTGTCTCCAAAAGGGAAAAACAAGTCAGAATGCAGATGAACTTATGAGTGCTCACAATCATCAAGGTTTGTCTTAAAGGAAGTAAAGGTATCATTCTGTTTTTATATAACATATCCAGAGATTGAAGAAGCACTGTATAATGCATTTATCCCTCTAGCATGTCTTATTTGTTTGTTGAGGAGTCAAGTCTTTAGTTTGATTGCTTGTGAAACCATTTGTTTTGTATATGTGTAGAAGAACAAGGAAGGATGAGTCATTAACAACAAATGGTTGACATAAATCACAATACAGAAGTCTATAGGGTAGAGTTTCAAGACTGTCTTGGATACTGAGAGTCATTAGTAATGTGATCTTTTTATTTTTTTAAGTTAGGAACATCTGGACCTTTGTAACTGTGTAATGTGTTTGAAGAGATGCTTATAAAAAAACAAGCATTTTATTATTATTATTTATCCATTGTTCACCAGCGTAGTCTCACCAGACTAGTGATCTCTTCTCAGGGTAAACCTGAGGTGGTATTCATTCTACTAGGAGAAATTTGGCCAGGGCATCAGGGAACTTTCCCTACTCTTTGCAGTAGGGGGAAGAAATTGGGTGTTACATATCCTGACTTCCTGTTTCCTGTCCAGGTGTGGAGGCAGCCAGAAGGAACAGGGAGAAACATGGCTGTTGATAGCCAAAGCAATTTGAAAGTTAAATGCATTGAAAATGAAAAAAAAAATGGAAAATAATTTTTTAGGTGATGTGGGAGCAGAGAAATTGTTGCTTGCTTATGGTAAGGAAATTGCAAAGAAGATACAGCTAAATGCAGTGGTGGAGATGGATTCAGAAGAAAATGTCCAGGAAAACCTGTTTGAAAAGGTAGAAAAATATGTTATTTCAACCCTCCAGTCAGCAGGGTTACAGGATGAGTATCTAGAGGAGCTAGTTAACTACAGTGAGCCAGAAAGTGGAACTGCTATATCCTGGAGTAAAATTATCAGGAGCGGCTCATGCTATTGGGCATCCCCCCAGGTGTACGAAAGAAAGAAAAATAAAACAACAAAGAAAAATGGAAAAAAAAAAAAATAAATAAATAAATAAAACAAATGTGAGTGCCTGAACTCATGCATGTGCACTTATAGCATTTCCCGAATCAGGACTGCTGCTGAACCAGTCTGGAGCATGTACACAGAATCCAGACTGCTGGTGAGACAGTCCGGATTAGGAAGAAAGCCTACAACAGTAAAGATCCCAGAAGTCTATGCAGCATACACTGTAAGGGGATCAGACTGCAACATCTGCAGGCTGGGTAGGAGCTTGCTTCTCTCACATGCTGATGGATGGGAAGATCTGCTCTCGCGGGCTTTCTAGTGCTGATGGATGGACATTTGAAACAGGAATAGTGCTCTGATGGAAAGTAGGATACTTAACAGAAATGTATGTGTGTGTGTGTGTGTGTGTGTGTGTGTGTGTGTGTGTGTGTGTGTGTGTGTGTGTGTGTGTGTGTGTGTGTGTGTAATGCCCTGGTTAAATATACCTGCCGGCTAGAGAGAACTTGGGATATATCCATGGTAGCAGGTAGCAAGAGCTTCAATTCCCTACCTACCACCACTTGTGAAATGTTTGCCTTATATATTTGTTCTGTTCTGCTCCTCATATAAACTGTGATTTTCTGGATTTTGAATTCACTAAATAATGACAGGCATTTGAATTTCAGACTTCATATTCTTCAGAAAATACATGGTAACACAAAACTTTTATTCTAGCAATTTTCTGTTTATAAAAATCAATATTTGAAATTTGTCCCTATTTTGGGGGCTGTATTCCCCCATTATTGGCTTTGTCCAGGTTTTTTGTGCTAAGAGGTTGAGAGCTATGGTGAGAACTGAATATGTTTGGGGGCTGTATTCCCCCATTATTGGCTTTGTCTAGGTGTTTTGTGCTAAGAGGTTGAGAGCTATGATGAGAACTGAATTCACTAAATGATAGCAATTTAAGTTTCAGTCTACCTGCCTTTCAAGAAACAGCTGATTTGGCATAGTGGTATGTTGCTCTGACTGCAGTGCACAGGGTGCTGAGTTAAGACTTGGCAGTGAAATGCATGGTGATAACACAACATTTTATTCTAGCAACTTTCCAAGATTATACAAACAATGTTTAAAATGTGTCCCTAGTTTTTGAGCTATTGTATCCCCCCCAATAAATTTTGGCTTTTTCCAGATTTCTTGTGCTTCAAAGATGAGAGATACAGCTGAGTGTTGAGTGAATTTTACAAGGAGCTGAGATCTTGAAAAGAAGTTTAGTGCTGCTTATGCTGAGTCTGCTTGCATTGTTAATAGCACAAGAGGTATTGTACTTGCTTTTGATGCAGAAGGCTGTGGGTTCTAATCCCACCGTATATAGATGCATTGCTGATACAGTACTAAATTGTACTTTTAAAGGGGGTGGATGCTCCATTCCTGAGAATGTCCTCTTTGGTGGAGATACCTAGAAATGATGAACTTGTTATCAGTTTGCCATCCCTTTTCTATTGCAATATTACTAGCTTTTCATTTTTTAATATAACATAGGCAATTTATTCCTCAAGGGCAACAGGCACTTTATTTGTAGATGAAACAATGAAATATAAAGTTGTTTGCTAGCAGCAACCTCTTCATTAGTTACAGATCTCTTTAATGTGGAATTATTTAGATGACTTACTTCTGCAGAGATTGTGCATATTTACTGATACTAGTGGATTGTAGAAGTTTGAGTAGACTTTTATGATGGAAATGTTCTAAATTGGGCAGTTTTGTTATTATTGATGCATGCATTGTGTTTCATTGTTTACTGGAAAATGTTCAAAACAATAAATTTAAAATGCCCTCTAACAACTGTACTGTATTATACAAGGAATATAATTTAATACAATCAGGAAGGTGAATCAAAGAACACACGTGTTCCTGTGCAAAGCCCTATGATTTGAAAACAGCCCAAAGTTAATCTTTATCTGCCACTGGCAAGATGAGTTTTCTTTGAATGTGGGTTTCAATGCTGCTTCAATGAATGTGAGTTTCAAGGGCAAAGAAGTTTTAAAGCTAAGTCTATTTTCATTGTGAGACTGCATTGCTTTGTTTAGCAAATGTCTATTAGCGTTTGTGCTGTAAAATGTAAAATAAAACTTTTAAATGAAATTGAAATCATCATAGAAGTAAAGCAGTATGCACATTACAGTGTTTATGATAAATGGGGTGAAATAGCCAAGTACTGGGACACGAATAGCTGCAGGGGGGAGCCCCATTCGAACATGATTATGTGAGGGGTGGGAAGGGTGGCAAACTCAGACAGCCGCAGCTGAACTATACCTCTTAACTATCCAGATTTTTGCAGAATGAATAGATTTTTGCTTCTTATTTTTGGTTTGTTCCTCATAAAATTTGTGGTTTTCTGGCAAATCATTTAGGAATGAAGTCACTAGATGATGACAGACATTGAGTTTCAGACTTCATACTCCAGAAAAATGCATGCTAAAGCAAGACCTATTATTCTGTCAACTAAGTTTATACAAGAGCAATTTTTAGTACTGTCTGCATGTTCCCCCAATATATTTGGCCTTGTCCAGATTTCCTGCATTAAGAGGTTGAGAGGTACTCGCAAATAAACCCCTTTATAGAATTAGGTATATCCAAACCTCTCAGCTGTCTCCAATTTTGGCTTAAAATGTTGCTCTTCCCCTAATAATCCCTCTACAAAATGGCAAATTTGGAAGAAAATGTGGAGAGTTTACAATTAATAAATAATTGTAATGATCAGAGTTATAGATTACTTTTAATTTCAGAAATGCATGTAGATTTTCTTATTTTGTCAGCTGCTCAAGTTAACAGTATTAATAGTTAAAAAGTGTCCCCTGTTTGTGGCTATTTTATATTTTTGCATCACATTTTTGGACCATTTTTCATAAAATTGTGTTTTTCTGGCAAATTAGTGAAAAATCATTAAAGACTGAATTTAATAAATAATGACAGACATTTGAGTTTCAGATTTTATACCCTTCAGAAAATGTATACTAATGCAAGACTTACTCTTCTATTATTTTTCTAAGTTTATAAGAGCAATATGTAAAAATTGTCCTTATTTTTGGGCCTTTGTCCCACTTCTGTTTATGGCTTTGTCCAGATTTCTTGCTCTGAGGCTGAGAGGTAATGATAAATGTGTCAGGGCCATCACCATCAGCCAGAGACATTTCAAATTGTGGTATCTACTTCTCTGAAGTACAGACTAACACAGAAGGTCTTTGGCTAACGAAGTTCACAGATGACTGAAAACTAGGAGCCATAGCAGAGTCCCAAAATGATGTGGACATCCTACAGAAGAGCCTCACTGAGACAGATGCCTGGTGTCAGAGCCATGGCCTCAAGCTCAATGCTAAAAAGTCCATTGTTATGCCCTTTGGTAAAAACTCTGTACCCATGAACTACCACATAGCAGTCTACTTAACGCCGAATGTGTGATAAGAGACCTGGGGACCCAGGTGGACAGTAGTCTCTCCTTTGATAATCACATCGCCACAGTAGTCAGGAAATCTTTCTACATGAAACACCTCATTGCAAAAGGGGTCTCATCTAGGAAAAAAGAGGTCATTGTTCCCCTCTACTCGACACTCATTAGACCAATTACAGAGTACAACACCCCTTTTGGAATGTACCTCACAAGACATCTGCAGCAGCTGGAAAGGCCACAGAAGTACCTCACAAAGAGGATTACTGGCCTCAAACAGATGCCCTACACTGACAGTCTCAAAAAACTCCAGTTTTACTCCATAGCATAGCGCCTACTCTGAGGTGATCTCTGCCTAACATATAAAGCTATGCCAAGCTCAAAGCTGTTGGACATGCTACACCTAAAGAAATCACAATCCATCTGTGTTTCATGCTCTAGGGACTTAGACCTTGTCACTACAATAAACAGGACATGCTGGAGGGATCAATTCCTGTCCCAGAGACTTCCCATACTCTGGAACAAGCTACCCATCTATGTCAAGCAAAGTTCCCCATTAACACTCTTCAAGAAAAATCTTGAGTGGATGGGAAATAGGAAATACACCCTGGGGATCACTTTCATGACTCTACTCGACAGGGGCACAGGAAAATAACTTTCTTGGGTGGTATAAGCCAGGGAACCTTGTTGGCTAGGCTTACTTAGGCCGATAGCTTAGTACCTACCTATGAACCTATACTTGTTGCACCCCACTCTCCCACGTAGTGATTCTAGATGTGTCCAAGCAAGGCAAGGAGTGGTTATGCAGTGTAAGTGTGCAGAGTATCCCCCCATCCAAGGTAGACACAAGTACTACAGTGGCTTTTCATCTGTCCTTGATTTTGCAGAATGTTCTGGTTTTCTGTCATATTTTTATACTGTTGATTTATGCTTCTTATTCAGAAAATGCATGTTGCTGCAGTCCCTATTGCTCTGTGTTTAAGTAGCAATGCTTTAATGACCATCAGATAAGCTTGTCTGAGACTGTAAGATGCAAGTAAGCTTTAATAAGCATACTGTTAAAGAATTACCAGCATTGAAAGCCTTTTTGTTGATGTCATGCAGAGAATATTTACATAACTAGATAGAGTATAAGCTTTAGGTATTGAAATGTCTATGACAGTATTTGTAATAAAGAACAGGATTACAGTATTTTCAGAAGCGCATTACATTTGTTGGAGACTTGCAGTCATCTTTGCAGGCTTTACCCATAAACTAAACAGAATGCCAATCTATCATGTGTGGTCCATAACCTGTGCAGTAATCCTTTAGGCAATTTATATTGAGATTGTTTCTTGTTTGCTGTTAATTTTTTACTTTGATCATGTTTTCCCCAAGAAACAATTAGATTGATGTGTTCAGGCAGCAGGTCTTTTTTGGATAAGAAACATTTTTACAAGTGGGGGTATCACAGAGATTGCTATTTTCAGCATGCTACTTGGTACTTTTACTTTTATAAAGCTGAATATAAATTATAATTAGAACTGGAGTACAAGGAGAAGTGGTTTGAGATGAGTGCTGCTTGTTTTTCTTATACTTGATTTTGACTGGCATACCAGTAATGTATTTAAAATGTAATTTATTTTTTCATGACTCACAACCTTTTTGTTTCCATCTAGATATTAAGTAAGCTGTCATCCAGACAATACACTGAAATTTTTTTTTTTTCTTCAGCACTTCATTTTATTTTGATTTAAGTCGTATAATGATGGTTTGGCACCCAGGGCAGCATATTTAAAGTCCCAGTTTTTGTGGTTTTGAGCATAGCCCCACACCTTTCTGGTTGACCATGCCCCTTCCTGTTGGCCTCACCCATTCAGCTGTCTCCTGTAGCCCCCCTTTGAAGTCACCGGTCACCACTGAAAATTATGGAGTAAGATTACTGAAAAATAGAAGAAAGAAAACCAGAAGGTAAAAGAGTCAGAGCAGGTTACAAAAAAAAGTCCTACGCTCAGACGGTGGAAGGAGCTAAGGAAATAACAGAGATGAAGGAAGTAAAGAAAAAATATATTGTTCAGGTGAGCAGTAAAAAAAGAAAAAGGCCTGGACAGACATGAGGTATGGGGCAAAGTTATTGCACCTCTAGGAGAAAAAGCTGAAGAGGTAAGAGCTTTCATTTTAATTAACGAAGAAACTTTTTGTGACTTGTTTTTTGAAACTGGACAGACTATGGAAAACTTTTTGGAGACCCATGAAAAAAAGAAAGCAGAATTTCCATGGTCAGAATATGTTGTGCAAGCCTTTTTCAGGCAAACAAAAAAAGAACCTTGATTCAGTTTAGAACTGAAATAGGAGCAAACAAACTGAGAGAATATTTGTTGACATTATGGAAAGAAGTAGTGGACACTACTAAAATCTATGATGGAAGAGGATTATGGACTGGGGGATGGGAATGTGGAATAATTTTTAAAATGGAAAATTACAATGTGATACACATACCTAGTATTACTAATGTGCATGGCAATATAGGTTTTGTGAGGTACAGAGGACAACCACAGACTTGTTATTTTTGTGGGAAAAGTGATAATTTAATTAATGAATGTGACAAAAAAGATGTTACTTATGTCGTCAGACAGGTCATAATGCAAAGAAATGTGAAGCAATATGTAAGACATTTGGTAATACAGGACATTCATGATTAGAATGTGAGGTAGAAATACAAGAAAATGAAAAAGAAAATGAAAACGGAATTATACAAGAAAAACAATTAGAAAATAATGTTATACAAGAACACACAACACAAGACAAAACAGAAATGGTATTTAAATTTAAAGGGAAAGAAAAAGAAAGACAGATGAAACAAGTGAAGACGAGTTACAGTAGTATATAGTCAAAGACAAGAAAAATTCAACAGGAGATTTTAAAAATATAATAAGAAAGGTAAAGGATAAGAAGATTGTTCTAATAACTGTTCTATAAAGCTGTAAATATTAGCTTTAAATGTGAAGAGTATGAAGAATATTAAGAGAAGAATTAATATTTTACAATGCTGTGCTACAGTAGATGCTCAAGTAATAGTTTTAGAAGACATTAGAATGTTAACAGAAGAAAGGGTGTAAACAAAAAAACTTTAGAATGGTACTGTTATTTGGAATATAGGCAAAGAAACATGTTCATATATATATATATATACATACATACACAGACACACACACACACACACACACACCATATATATATATATATATATATATATATATATATATATATATATACACACACACACACACACACACACACACACACACACACACATACATATATGGGTCTACTTCATAACACTGAAATTTCAGAACGTTGAATTTTATAACACTGAGACCATAACATCGAAAATTCAAAACAATGAAAACCCAAAACATTGAAAACTCAGAACATTGAAAGTGTGCTTCATAACATTGAAAACTACATTGCACAAGTATATAAGATCCCCTCCACCTACAACACCACCTAACTAACAAACACACTTTCTACTACGTTTCTGCAGGGGGAAAAGCCCCCCCTGCACCCCCCATGTGGGGGGCTCTGCCCCCACACACCCCCGTAAATTAAATATACCAAGTCCAAGATCACACTACAGTGGAAAAAAGTTATTTCCTAACCTCAGTGTACAGTGATTGTGATACAGTGAGGTTAGGAAATTAACTTTTTTTCACTGTAGTGCAATCTTGGAGCTGGTAGGTGGGTGCAGGGGGGCTTGCCCCCTGCAGAAACATAATAGAAAGTATGTTTGTTAGTTTAGGTGTTGTAGGTGGAGAGGATATTTACACATGCATTGTAGTTTTCAATGTTATGAAGCACGCTTTCATTATTCTGTGTTTTCAATGTTTTGGGATTTAGACGTTCTGGTGTCACTGTTATTAAGATGGAAAAATATGTATTTAGACTAATAGCTTTACATACATATGTGACAAAAAAGAAAGAGAAACCATGTTTAAAAGTACACCTAATTATGGCTGTGTTAACATGGATATAATAATGACAGGTGACTAATTGTAATTTGAGAAATAAAAAGAATACTTGCGATATTAAAATGGTTACTGAAATTATCAAAACTGGAAAATCGAAAATATGGGAAAATAAACACCGGACTTACAAAATAAATGAAAGTAAGACTGAAACTGATTATTTTTTATATTAGGGCAAAAATGACACAAAAAGGAATTAAATATAATGGGTTTTCTAATCATGTGGCAATTTGGATAAGAATTCATGAAAATGAGGAATATATTAAAATACGAAAAGCCATAACAAGAGTAAATAAAAAAGAATAAACCAAGTACACTGGAACAGTCAACGAATAACAAATCTAGCTAGCCACACAGTCCGTTCCAGTAAGTCTCCTCCAAGCACCAGCACACCACGAATCCAATGTAGAGTTAATAGAAATAATTTTATTTTTATTTTTTCAAATAACAGTTAAGCGCTTTCATCTTACAAAGACTTCATCAGAACTACTCCTACATATACTTCATTCCCTTTTAAATACAAAAAACATCATCAGCTGACCCACTTTGGTTAAAATTTAAAGTGCTAGTGCTATATTCAAGTTCCTTCAAAACAACTAAGAATGCTTACATGTACAAACATACAACCATTTAAAACAGTTTGAAAAGTTTAAAAAGTTTGAATGCTTCCACTTATTAAAAACATAAAAATACTTATAAATAACATTTATTAAAAATTAACATTTATTTAAAAATTAACCATTCTATTAAACTAAGGGTGTGCATGTCTTGTCTATAATATAATAATATAGTATCTCATCTCTAATTTACCAAATATATAATTTTATACAACTACATTATGTTGTCTAAAATAGGTTGTCTAAAATAGGTTTAATCGATACATGTTCATTGATTCCAGGGTATGTTGAAGCGTTTAATTTAATTTGCCACCTGACCTCCTTGTCACTAACTTTCTTTTTATATCCCTTCCCCTCATATTACACTTGACCACTTCTAAAATACCAAATTTAAAACCAGAACAATGCTTATTGTCCTTTAGATGTTTCCATAAAGCATTATTGTTACCATGCTTCTTAATACTATATAAATGGTCATAAATCCTATTACGTAAACAACGGGTGGTCTTCCCTACATAAAAGCAGGGACATTGTGTACAGGTGGCCAAATAAACCAAATTGCTAGACCTACAGTTCCCCTTCTGATAAAAAATTCTAGTTTTGTTGAAGTTTGACAAAATAGTGTCCTGGGCCTCCGTAATGTAGTGACATTGTTTACATGTGCCACACTTGGTGGTACCAACACCTCCAAATTTATCAGATTTCCTATCAAACTTCCTTTCCAACAATAACTTCATATTGTTCCCCCTCCTTAGAACAAAATGCGGCTCATTCCCCACTATATTAAAAACTCTACTATCAGCTTTTAGTATGTTCCAATTATGGTGAATTATACTCTTAATATCTCCACTAAAGGGGTCATGTTGGAGAACACAGGCCATACCGTACTTCCTAAACAGTTCCTCATCATTACTAGGATTTACATCTTGGGTAGATACTGTTGCCAAACCCACTCCCAATAAGGGTTTATACTTAATACCCCATTGCTTCTTGACATACTGAGTGACATCCAGTATCATGTCTCTCGGGTATCCTCTTTCAGCAAAAAAAGAACCAATTTTTGTCAATTCTCTATCCAAATCCTTCACATCTGATGTCATCCTTGCTGCACGGATACATTGCCCCTTAATAATGTTCCTTTTCTGGGCCCAAGGATGATTACTAGAAAAATGTAAATAGGAATTGCTAAACGTGTTCTTCCTATAAATGTTAGACTTGAATTTCCCATCTTGCAAGGTTATTTGGACATGAAATTAAAAATAGTTTCCTTATGCTTATTAATAGTAAACTTAAAATGTTCACTACAGGAATTTACATACCCATAAAACTTTTCCAAATCATTAAGGTCCCCCTTCCAAAGGAAAAAAATATTGTCTAAAAAGCGAAAGTAACAAGATATGAAACTGAACCAATGGGTTTGAAATATATACTCCTTTTCCCAGTCAAAGACTACCATGTTAGCATATATGGGGGCACAAGCGGCCCCCATAGCTACACCCTTCTTCTGCTTATAATACTCTCCTTCATACCATATGTAATTATGAGTCAGTACCAATTCCATGATCAATAGTGTCTTGTCCCATGTCACAAGTCCAGACCAAGAAATACTCTCTTGAAATCTTTCCATACCCTCCTCTTTGGGTATGTTGGAAAAAAGATCAATAACATCCAATGTGACTAACCATTCTAACCCTTCTGCTACTCTGGGTTCCAACCTTCCAAGGAAATCCCAAGAATCCACAACCAAATGCGGAATTTTCCTTAAAATTGGTTTCAGCCATTTGTCAATGACCTTACCGAAAGGAAAAGTCTTGGACTGGCTCCCAGTTATAATTGGTCTGAAAGGGGGGGTCACATAAATCCTTATGGACTTTAGGAATGCCCACAATTGTACTAATAATGGGTTGTTTAACCTTCAGAAACTGGTATAAATTCGGGTCTATCCTACCTTCCATTAATAAGTCTTCCAAGTGCAAATCCACTTTATGGTGCCCTATGTTAACTTCATTCACAGAGGATACCCCATATTTTCCAGAATCTAGTAGGATACTATTTATCTTGTTACTATAATCATGGGAGGGGTAAAGCACCACCCCACCCCCCTTGTCTGGTTTCATAACCCGGATATCAGGGTTCTCCTGTAGTTCTCTCAATACACCTAATTCATCCTTTGTTAAATTAAACCTAATATTGTAGTTCTTCTTTTTACTATAGCTGTAAATATCCTCTAACACCAGTTTCTCAAAAGTATCAAGAAGGTTGTTCAAAGGCGGTGTATAGGTACTTTTAGTTTTAAATTCCTTAATTTCTTTGTGCTGTATTCCTTCTAGCTTTACTCCCAGGTTAAGTTTTCTAATATACTTCTTAACATCCACAATACTATCAACCAAATTAAACCTTCCACAGGGAATAAATTTCATACCTTTAGAAAAAAGGGTAAAATGCTCTTTTTTAAGAGTCACATCAGTATAGTTGTAGATGTGAAAATTATCATAGGAGCTAGTTACATCATTAACCGTAATAATTTTCAATTCATTTGATGGGTGAACTACTCGGGGGAGGATAGTTATCTCGTCGCCCTTCCCCTCTGTTGTAAATCCCCCCCTCCGTTGTAGTAACTCGTCTGATTCTCTTCCCAATCCGGTTCTCTCTCTAAAAAATTATTGTAATACTGTGAGGGGGTACGGTTATTGTACCTAATATTCCCATTACAATTAAATGTACTATGGGTATGATTATCCCTAAAAATACTACGGCCCTGCTTTTTTCCTTTAGAGAAGATGGATGACTTAGATTTATTAGGTTTTTCAACAGCATCCTTCTCCCATCGATATGCCTCTCCCTTATTATACTGTTCCAAATCCCTCTGGAGTTTCCTACACTTCCTTTCAAACTGCTTGGTTGTCACACTGGCTACCCAGTTAAATTGCGAGTCATATAACGTTTCACATTCCTCAAACAGTAAATCATGAACAATGCTGTTATTTAAATCATCTAATTCAGCCAACAACATACAAATACGGTTGTCATTACATCCCATAATATATTTCATAAAGGAAAAAACAAACCCATCAAACATTTTATTACACTCCCTTTTACTAGTTTCATCCATTACTATTCCCATGGGTATCTTGAAAAACCTCAGCCCCATCGGAACAACGCCACTATCCATACACTTTTTCAAATAATTATTGTCCAACTGTAAAGTTTTCAATAATTTAAGCTTCTTGCCAAACACCACTATAGAATCTTTAAGGGTGTAGTCTTCATTAACAGCAGCATTAAAATTATTGTCATTAACTTGCCTGGGGTTTGCATCGAAATCAAATTGCCCCTCTAAAAAGTTATTGTAATTAGCCCGCCCTTTAACACTGCTGGATTTGTGTGTTACGGGCTGCTTTACAGTACCTGCACCTTTTTTGTGTGCTGCAAACACGTACGTTTTCTTGGGGACTGTTCTTTTGGGTCGAGCACCCGACTTATTGAAATCCACCTCCGATCCAATTCCAGTAGCTCCATACACATTTCTCGACTGAGGACTACCCACCGGACGGGATCCATGAGAGGCTGGCCTGTCCAATTCATCTCTTTTCATCCGAACGCTCTGTACATCCCCATGAGCTCCATTCCGATTCTCACTACGCGTCGACGTCACCGATGTGGCATTGTCAACCCTAGGATTAGGTTGAGTCATCAAGTCAATTAACCTTGTGAGTTCTCCCCGCATTATCGCCATTTCGGATTGAAGCCCCCTAATTTCTTCTCGCCTGGGGGAAAAAACTGAAGTTAACTCATGACCATTTATATAGTATTAAGAAGCATGATAACAATAATGCTTTATGGAAACATCTAAAGGACAATAAGCATTGTTCTGGTTTTAAATTTGGTATTTTAGAAGTGGTCAAGTGTAATATGAGGGGAGGGGATATAAAAAGAAAGTTAGTGACAAGGAGGTCAGGTGGCAAATTAAATTAAACGCTTCAACATACCCTGGAATCAATGAACATGTATAGATTAAACCTATTTTAGACAACCTATTTTAGACAACATAATGTAGTTGTATAAAATGATATATTTGGTAAATTAGAGATGAGATACTATATTATTATATTATAGACAAGACATGCACACCCTTAGTTTAATAGAATGGTTAATTTTTAAATAAATGTTAATTTTTAATAAATGTTATTTATAAGTATTTTTATGTTTTTAATAAGTGGAAGCATTCAAACTTTTTAAACTTTTCAAACTGTTTTAAATGGTTGTATGTTTGTACATGTAAGCATTCTTAGTTGTTATGAAGGAACTTGAATATAGCTCTAGCACTTTAAATTTTAACCAAAGTGGGTCAGCTGATGATGTTTTTTGTATTTAAAAGGGAATGAAGTATATGTAGGAGTAGTTCTGATGAAGTCTTTGTAAGATGAAAGCGCTTAACTGTTATTTGAAAAAATAAAAATAAAATTATTTCTATTAACTCTACATTGGATTCGTGGTGTGCTGGTGCTTGGAGGAGACTTACTGGAATGGACTGTGTGGCTAGCTAGATTTGTTAAATAAAAAAGAGTTAGATTCAGGAGACAGAAAAGATATTACAGAATTATGGCAACAACATATCGGTATGACAGATATTTATGAAAATTGGACAATATGGTGGATTCAGTTAAAAAAGAAATGCAAAAGAATTTTTAGAATGTATAGAAAAGGAAAAAAGACAAAATGGAATACAAAATATTAAGTCAAGAAATATTTAAAGACTTGATAGAAAAGAAAACATTTTATGAAAAAAAGAAAAAATATATAGAAGAAATCAGGATAAGGTTAATAAATTATTATATAAGCAAACATATTGCTTACAAGGCAAAAAAAAGAAGTACCACCATACTTATGTAAGATAGTAAAATGAGGACAAATAATAAAAAAATGAAAACATAAAGAAGGAAAACACGTAAAGCTGTAAATGGTTGGATTAGAGAGAATTTGAAAATAGAGTGTGGTATAACACAAGGCTGCCCTGCAAACACTATGATCTTTGCTATAATCATGAACACAGTAGTAATGGAAATTAGTAAAATGTCAAGTAATGGAGGATACAGAATGGAGGAGATACAGTTACCAATAATGTATACTTACACTAAGGATATGGTATTAATAGCAAAAAATACAGTCAGAATGTACAAAAATAATGAAAAATTGAGTATGCAGTTGAAGAAAATTGGTTTAACCATAAATAAAGAGAAAAGCACATGATTTGAGTATAAAGGTATTACAGAAGGTGTGGAATATAATGAAAATAGTGCAGATATTTTAGGAATGGTATTTGGAAGGACAGAATACAGAGATGAACAATGGGATAAAGTTAAAGAAATCAAAGACATGATTACATTCTGGAAGACATATAGGTTTTCATACAAAAAGAAATCACATTTAATAAACATCATAATAGCTAAAAAAACTTATATTGCAAATGTTTATATATGATGCCAAAGAAGTATGGAAAATAAATTATGCAGACATTTTTTATTTATTCATTTGGGGGTCAAGATTGACTCCGGTTAAAAGGGGAATTTTTTATATATGAAAGATGAACAAGGGGGAATGGGGCTGATAAATCTGATCATGCATGCAGTCTCTATGTATAAAGTACTAAAAGGAATGATGAAAATAAAGATTTGACTGAAACAATAATGTGTTGTAAATACAGAGAAATTTGGGAAGCAAAGGAAATTAAAAAAGAAGTAAAAGTATTATTAATAAAGAAATGAAATAATTTTTACAGTAAAATTGTATTGTGGAAATTTAAACGAATATGATAGAAAAGAATGGTATGATAAAGTACAGTTTTGTACCTACCATAAATGTAGATGTTCGAGTGTTCACCCTACTGCAGTCATCACACTTGGGTTATCCTGCCATCAGGCGGTCCTGCAGTCGGCCAGAATTCCAAAGTCTTGGTCCGGCATCGATTGCTGTTGCTTCTTCCCTGACGTCAGTGCTCCAGGGGTATACAAGATGCATCCGACGGCATTTTCTTCAGTTTTTCTTGCCCCAGATGTCAGGTGCCCCCAAGCAGGTAGGCAATACCTACTGCTACTAAAAAATATACATATAAAATAAAAACAATACCTTCGGATACAAGTAAATACACCAAAATGGTTGTATAGGATAGAAAGGCATAGATAAGTCCAGCTAGTTCAGAGGGGATGGAGGGTAACCTGGACTGCAGCAGGGTGAACACTCGAACATCTACATTTATGGTAGGTACAAAACTGTACTATGTTCATCGTGTTACCCTGTTGCAGTCATCACACTTGGGTTGAATCCCAAAGCTAAGGAAGGGGGGAGGCATCATAGAGGGTTAGTGGAGGCTATAAGGCCCTGCAGAACTGCAGTGGCGAAGCCCGCCCTGGTCTTAGAGTAAAGAGGCAAGTGATAGTGTTTGGTAAAGGTGTGTACTGAACTCCAAGTTTTAGCTTCTAAAATCTCCTTGGTTGGAACCCCCCTGAGAAAGGCTGTAGAGGTAGCTGTTGCTCTGGTAGAGTGGGACCTAATGTTAGCAGGGAGTGGTTTCCCATGATGGGTATAGCAGAAACGTATGCAATGACCTATCCATTTAGAAATGGTTTGCTTTGATATAGCCTTCCCTTGAGAAGCTGTAGCATAGGATACAAAGAGTTGGTCAGATTTTCTGAAAGCCTTAGTTTTGTCCAAGTAGTAACGAAGTTGCCTGTGAATGTCCAAGGAATGCAGGAGTCTCTCACCTTTGTTCTGTGGATTTGGGAAGAAAGTGGGTAAGTGGATGGTCTGATTTAAAGCCACACTGGAAACCACCTTAGGCATAAAGGAAGGATTAGTTCGTAGAGAAACTGTCTTGATGAAAAATGAGGAAAGGTTCCACTGCCATTAGTGCCTGTAGCTCTGAGACTCTTCTAGCTGAAGTTATTGCTAGGAGCAGGGCAGTCTTCCATGATAGGAACTGAAGATCTGAAGAGAAAGCTGGTTCAAATGGAGGTAGCGTTAGTTTTTCCAGAACAAAATTGAGGTCCCATGTTGGTGTAGGAGCTCTCCTGGATGGTCTAATGTTTTTTTCCCCTCTGAGGAACTGCCTTAGAAGAGGATGTGAAAATAAAGGTGGATCCGTGTTGTAGTGAGCTGAAATAGCTGAAGCATGGATTTTTAATGGAGGAAAAAGAAAGTCCTTTGTGCAACATCTCAGCTAAATACTGTAGAATGTGAGGCATGTGAGGCTGAATTGTGTCTTGGCCTTTAGCTTGGTTCCAGGCACAAAACCTTTTCCATTTGTCCGAATAAGCCTTCCTGGTGCTTGGCCTTCTGGCTTCCAGAATAACATGCAGAACTGCTTGGGAAAGAGGAACTGGTTGGATGTTTAGTTGATTTGCCATGCAGCCAGATTTAAAGTTTTGAGCTGGCTGTGAAGAATCTGATTGTTTTGTTGTGTGAGCAAATGGGGGATTTGAGGTAATATCCATGGTGGGCTGTGGGCCATATTTCTCAATAGCGGGTACCAGTGCTGGCGTGGCCAGTCTGGGGCTATGAAAATCATTTGTGTTCTCTCCTTTTTGACTTTCAGAAGAACCTTTGTGAGGAGAGGCAATGGAGGGAAGGCATATACTGTCAGGTTTTTCCAAGTGAAAGAGAGTGCGTCCACTTTCCAAGCTTGATGGTGAAATGTCCTTGTACAAAATTTTGTTAGTTGATAGTTTTGAGGATTGGCAAACAGGTCTATGTCTGGAAGGCCCCATTTTTGAGTTATCATTGCAAATATCTGTGGATCTAGTTTCCACTCGTGAGGATCCTTGATGTTTCTGCTGAGGTCGTCTGCCAATGTGTTTTTCCTGTCCTGGCAGGAATTGAGCTTGTAACTGAACTTGGTAAGCCAGAGCTGTGTTCCATAAGATCATTGCTTGCCTGCATAGAGGGTAGGAATGTGTACCCCCTTGTTTGTTTATGTACCACATTACTGTGGTGTTGTCCGTCTTTATTGCAAGTTGTTCTGGATGTAATAGATCCTTGAAGGCTGTCAGAGCTTTCTGTACAGCTAGCATCTCTTTTTGATTGATGTGCAGATTTCTTTGATCTGCAGTCCATAGGCCTTGAATGCATTGTCCTGCCATGTGTGCCCCCCAGGCGTAATCTGAAGCATCTGTTGTGATAGTTTGCCTGGCTGGGGGCAAGGTGAAAGGCTGACCCTTGTTGAGGTGACATGCCTGTGACCACTATAGAAATTCCTATTGTAGGCAGGGAATGAGAGATATCATTGTGTCCAAGCTGTGGCTGTGTTGAGACCATACACTTTTTAGGTACCACTGTAATTTCCTCATATGCAGCTTTGCAAATGGTATTATTAGTATGCAAGATGCCATGAAGCCCAAGGCCTGCAGAATTTTTCTTGCAGTTAATTGGGTCTTTGTTGCCATTGTCCTGAAATACTGAGTCAGTTGTAGTTTGTCTGGTGTAAGATAGGTCTTCTGGACCATTGTATTCAAGCTGGCACTCAGGAATGTCATTATTTGTGAGGGCACTAATTTTGACTTCTTTTCATTTACTGTGTACCCCAGGCAGTTTAGTAGATGCTTTACAAAGGCCAGATGATGTAAGAGGATGTCTTTGCTTTCTGCTTGGATGAGGCAGTTGTCCAGGTATGGGTATATTTGAATTCCTCTTTGTCTGTAGTATGCAATTACTGGTACCAGGCATTTTGTGAAGACCCTGGGCACAGTAGATAAGCCAAAGGGCAGTGCAGAGAATTGGTAAAGGGTTGAACCTGCAATGAAACAGAGGTATCTTCTGCAACTTTGTCTGATAGGGACATGCAGGTATGCCTCCTTGAGGTCCAACATTACTAGCCATGCTTTCTTGCCCAACATGGGAAGAAGCTGCTGTAGTGTTAGCATCTTGAATTTGGGTACTTGTAAGAAGGTGTTTAGAATTGAAAGGTCCAGAATTGGTCTCCAGGCATTGTCCTTTCAGGGAACTAGAAAGAGTCTTGAGTAAAATCCTTGGCCTTGCTCTCGAGTAGGTACCAGTTGAATAGCTCTCATGTCCATGAGAGCTGTAATTTGTTTTTGTGCCTCTGCCCATTGATTTTGTGGCAGGTTTTGCATTCCTCTTTTCATTGGCAAGGTGTGAAAATGGAATCTGTATCCTCGTAAAATTATGTCTAGGACCCATTTGTCCTTTGTGACAATGTGCCAGTTGTCTGCAAAAAGTGTGAGTTTCCCCCCCAGGGGGCTGCCAAGAGAGTATTGCTTGGCCAGATGAGGTGCAAGTCATTGAGTTTGCCTTCTAGTGGATTGAGACCTGTCTTCTCCTCCCTTCTGTGTTGTAGTGCCCCATTGGCGAGGTTTATACTGGGCTTGTGGTTGTCCTCTGCCCCTTGGGTGTCTGTATTTACCCCTCTGTGGTCTGTCAGTAGCTGGAAAGGACCAATTTTTTATTGGCCAGTTTCTGAGGAAGCGAGGGGGTTGTACCTGTAGGAAATCTTTGACTGTCTGCATAGATTTTGCCTTATCCTCCGTTTTCTTTAAAACTTCTTCTGCTTTAACTCCAAAAAGAACATCCTGCTGTAAGGGAGCATCCAGTAGTTTTGCTTTAACATTATCAGGCAGAGTTTGTTCCTTTAACCAAGCATGCCTGCGTATAACAGACCCAGTGACAGCTGCTCTGCAGGAGGCCTCCAAAGAATCAAACCCACATTGTAAGGTATGTTTGCCCACCTGCTCAGTGGCATGCAACAGATCCTGTACTTCTTTTAATTCAGATTGTTGAGGGAGAGTGGTTATTCTTTGCTTTAACTGAGAGATTAGGAATTGCTGATACTTAAGCATGTGAAATTGGCAATCCAGTGCCCTCATAGCTAGTGTGGCTGAGGTGTAAACCTTTTTCCCCCACCTGTCTAGTGCTCTGGAATCCCTCTCAGAAGGTACTGTTTTTTTAGCCATAGAAGCCTTAGCCCCTCTGGGACCCTGGGAGGTAGTCTCTTGGTCAGCTACAGGGCTTTTGTAAAGAAATTTGTGAGAATCAGGCACTCTATAGTATCTGTCAGGCTTAGCCGGAGCAGGAGGTAGAGAGTCTGGGTTGAAACTGGATTCTAAATAAACATCATCCACAATGTCCAAAACTGGTGGGATGGCTAGTGGTCTGTATTGGGGGAGTAAAAGAAACTCTCTGAGCCTTTTCTTCGAGTCAGAGTAATCCTGACCTTCCCAGTGAAAATGTTCCCTCATAGTGTGTAAAGTTTCCCCAAAGGAGTAGTCTTCAAGAGGAGAAGCTGAGGGAATAGAGTCCTCAGCATCAGAATCTTCATAAGGAGAGAAGGAGTAATCTTGGTCCTCAGAGGAGTCTGAAGAAATGGACACTTGTTCAGAGGATGCATAATCTTCCTCTTGTCTAGGCCTTTTGTCAGGAGGGGGCTGGGAACCCCTGATTAGAGAAATCAAATCTTTAGCCATTTTGAGCATCTGTTTCTTAGGCATAGGGCCTTGAACAGGAGACTGAAGTGCAGTCCATTTAGATTTAGTAGGAGTCTTCGACTTAGAAAATGTTTTAATGGTGAGAGTCATCGGTCTGAAAACGCCTTCAGAAACCGATGGCGTTTCTGCAGCACCGACGTCTTTTGTAGCAATGTCGTTGGATGGGCCTGAACTAAATGGCTGCGTCGGCCTGGTGCATTCCGCCAAAAGTTCCGTAGCGGTCTCGGGTTCCAGATCTGCGGTAGTCAGGGGCTGCGTCGGAGCCTCACTGAGGACCGGAGAACCGGAGACTGGATCAGCTGAGGCCTCGGAATCTGGCTTAGGCCTGGGCTGTCTGTCCTTATCCTTGCGTTTTTTGTGCACGCCGGTAGTCAGTTGCTCCGATGGCATGGTGTAGTTAAATTTCCTACTGAAGTAGTGCCATGCGAAATCAAAGCGTCTTTTAATAGTATGCTTATTAAACCTAGCACAAAACCGACAAGTAGTGACGTCGTGGTCTGGGCCTAGGCAAGGTATGCAATAAGAATGAAAATCCTTATGAGGTATTTGCTTCCCACAAGAAATACAATTGTTAACTTTTTCTGACATCGGTCTGAGGCAAGCAAAGTTTCCCCAATGGGGTACTTAGCTTTATAGAAGACTTCGGTCTGAAATTCGAATTCAAAAATCTCAGGAGTTGGCCGACCGGCACTTGCGAACTGCTTCTGCTTCGGGCACCGCGCGACAAGAAAGGCTGAAGAAAATGGTGTCGGTTGCATTATATATACCCCTGATGCACTGACGTCAGGGAAGAGGCGACAGCAATCGATGCCGGACCAAGACTTTGGAATTCCGGCCGACTGCGGGACCGCCTGACAACAGGATAACCCAAGTGTGATGACTGCAGCAGGGTAACACGATGAACATCATTATGATATCCTTTTATTTGGTTGATCCATGGAGAGTTATAATTAGATAAAAAAAGCAATAATGCCAAAATACAGAAATTATAAAAGAATTAAAGAATGCAATGGCTTTTTATAGAGGTTGTCCATAGTAAAATTACCAGTGGGGGCAAATATGCTATACAAGAGAAAACAGGATAGAATATATAATAAATGTAAAGAATTGGAAACTACAGAACATGTTTTTTATACGAGAGTATGTAAACATGATTTGATTAAAATTTATTTAAATTTTGAAATGCTAAACATGGATATGATAGAGTATGGGATTTAGGGGACAAAATCCCAGAATGAAGCCAAGAAAATGGATAGAATCATATTCTATATAACGTGGACTATATGGAATGAAAGATTTAATGAAATCAAACAAAATGGAAAGAGACATTGACAAAAATACTGGAAAAATATGGTTTATGTTGTGGGTAAAAGAGTGGAGGAAGGGGGAAAGTACTTAAAATGGAAATATCAATGTATTAAATAATGTTAAAATATGTAAATATTGTAAATATGTACAAATATGAATTGTATACATGTATACAAATAAAAAAAGCTACTCTTTGGAACTTCTAGACGGTGCTGAAGGGTTCCTACAGCAGCAAGGAAGAGGCCTAAGGGAAACAGCAGCATGGAGGAGGAGGGGAGAAAAGCTATGGAGAGTTTGGAGATGAAAAGTTAGAATTTGGAGAAAAATGTATTTGATATGGAATGTAAACAAAGAGTCCTATGTGGTGGATGTTACAAATGATCAGCATTTAGCTGTCTGTTTGGAGAAAGAACTCAGCATATCTGTGGAAATGGTGCAGATAACAGAACTGCCATTAGGAGGGCTTGCAGATGACGTTCTGTTAAAAATATGTGAGCAGGATGATCCAGGTGACAGATCAGTTGTTGCATATAGTGAAATGTTTCTGGAACTGTGTAAGAACAGGAAGGACTTTTATCCATTGAACAACCATTTGTTTCCTGGTAGTAACACAATCATTAAAACAATGGTTACTTTTGTGACACACGTGCCCTGGCCCAGCAATCAAGGAGCCTCAATCCTCACCACTAACACCATTGAGGGGCGACTCATACAGGAGGAAAGGATAACAAATGCACACAGTAAAGTGCAATTTCCCTTAAGAGCACACAGAGATCACAGTCAGCCCAGGTTGGTCACTCCCTTGCTCTCCAGGTCCCCAATAAGACTCCGCACTGGCACAGCTATAGGGTCCAGATCTCAGCCTAGTGGGCAAGCTAAAGCCTCCAGCACCCTCAGTGTCCAACCAGTGATTCATGTCCCTGCTCAAGTAGCTGACCACATACACACACACACACACACACACACACACACACACACACACACACACACACACACACACACACACACTTTGAGAAGAGTTTATATAACCACACAGACTCTCCTGGGGAAGGCTGTCACAGGTTCTCCAGCTGTGCCCCTTTTCCCCAGACTATATGGTAGTACCAGCTGCCACCACCCGCTAATATTTATCAGCTACTCAAAGGCCCATAAAAGGGTGTCCAATTATTACTGTGCAATATTACTATCCAATTGGTAGTATAGCTCAGGGCTAAAGCTATTAGAGTGGCTTTGTACAATTTTACCAAAGGCCGGCAAGTACTCTAAAAGAGTTTAAATTATCTCCACAAAACCAGCCACAGTTGAAAGGGTTTAAAATATTTAATAACAAATAGTCAACCCACAAGACAATACTTTTTACTACACAGTGCTAGTCAAGAGTTCAGAGATCACAGAGAAATACTTAAAATAATTCAGTAGTACAGTTCTGACATCACAGAAAAACACTTAAGTCTAATCTTTCTAGTTTCCAGCTATTACTAAGAGAAAAAACACAAATCTAAGGTAAACTTACATATATGCTGAGGAGTTGAATGGTCAAGATAAAAATGCTTAATGCTCTCTGATTCTCTCTGTTTTTTTTTAAATCACATTCCTGGTTCACATTACATCATTCTTCACACTTTCCTGGGTTCCCAGGCTAACAGAAACTACATTTACATTCTTAACCTCTGGGCAGAAACCAGAGCAATAAAGGACATTTATGCATGCAAATTCTGGCCATTAACTATGGCATTAAAACAATAGCAAGAATTCCTTCACTTAGACTGGCTGGAGCTGTGTTTACATCAAAGGGTCACAACATGCTTTACTTGGTTTGTAGAGTGCACAGTTACATGTCGCATGAGTGGAATATTGTTTTCATTGGTAATGAATGTGGTAATGAGTGAAGCAGCTCATAAAATAAAAAAGACTTGTGATGCAAAAGGAGGTGATGATTCCAGTACTTTTGACATATGCAAATGATATAATGGTAGTTGCCATGAACAAAATATGGATGAGGGAAGTTTTGGTTTGTCTGAATGGATGTTTAAAGGAAATGGGAATGACCTTGAATAAAGATAAAAGTAAGGGTTTGGATGATGTGGTGAAAATTCGGGTGTGTATTTTTCAATGAATGAAGTGTCTTTGGTAGGAATACAATTTGGGGAAAATTATTTAGTTATTATGCAATGGGAAGGTTTGATAAAAGAAATGAAAAGAAATGTCTTCTGTGGAGGACACACAGATTAGCATTCAAGAAAAAGTTTTATCTGATAAAGACTGTATTAAATGGGAAAATAACATACATGTCAAATGATTCTATGATCCCAGAAAAATATGAAAAGTAAAGTATGTATCTGGTGTTTCTTTCATATAGGGTTCAAGATTAAACCCAATGAAAAAGAGGTGCGATATACATGACTGAAGATGTAGGGGACTGGGGGTACTGTATCCAGTTGTTTATTCTGATTCTTTAAAACTTTATGAATAGTATTAAAGTGGGTAAACTAAGAGAATGAGAAATTATTAGTCAGAATGTTTAAATATAACAAAAAGTTCTGGGAGATGATGAGACAAAAAAAGAATATGTAAATGAAAAAATTAAAAATTAGCAAGAAAAAAATACTAACATGGAAAATGAAAACTGATGACATAGAAAAAGAGAAACATGTTGTATAACAATGTGATGAAGCAATATTATTATGCAAACCCATGTGAAGTTTTAGCAGAAACGAGAGTTCTTGAAGCTATTAAAATAAGGGAAAAAGTGGTGTACCCATACCTCTCAACAGTACCAATAATCTAGTTTTTTACCGGTTTTAAGGTTCAAAACAAAAGCCGAGAAATTCAGAAATTAAAGGGTGCCACTCTGGGATCGTGGCACCCTTTAATTTCTGAATTTCTCGGCTTGTTTTTTTTTTTTGTTCTGGCTGACGTCATCAAGTGCAGAGGCATAAGCGATGACGTCTGCTCTGTGAACAGCCTGTCAGAATTAACAGAGAGGCTCCACTGTACATAGCGTGCATGCAATTTCAAATGCAAGAATTAGCGGGGTTCTTTCGCAATCATAATGGATGCACACGCGAGCCGGGAGCATGTATTATCAAGCAGTTCTTCTGTAGTTGGGCTTTTCCTCTGCGGCCGTAATGGATGCACTTAGGGAAGGTATTTACTGCTGGTTAGTGCCACAGCAGTTTCTAACTGTATACTGAATGCTACCTTTTTTTGGTATACTGTTTCATTACTGGTACAGTATCAAAACCTAGAACTGCCTTTTTATTCAGCAGCGTGTGGTGGCCAGCTTTGTACATACATTTCAGTCCCTGCTATTTTAGGACAGTGCTATTATTTTTGCACTAAGATTTACAAAATATACTGATGTTCAAAATAAAACATAAAACTAAGGCTGTTTCATGGTAGGTTCATTATAAAATCCGGCTTGTACCTATAAACGGGAACATTTTTTTTTCAGAACTTACATACAGCAAAATAAGTAAGTGCTCCATCGTCTAGTCTTTCAGTTTGATTTTCTGAATATGCCAGCCCAGTACTGACATTTAATATTTAAAGACAGAGAAGCACACATGCCAGAATCCTTTATCTGTCAGGTTTCAAGTAATGTAGTAAATATTTTGTAGATGTTGCCAAGACTGGCCTTTCGGGACTAAAGGAGATGCAATGATATAAAATAAATCATGCACATTTGCTATCACTTTAAGAAGCACTCTCTGAATGAGAGACAAAGCACCTGTAGATCTGCTCATCAGTGCAAACTCCCCTTTATTCTCACCAAGTACCTGTGCTGTCAAAGAGCTTCAAACTGCAGAGTCAGTCGACTTATGTGTTTGTAATTGATGAAACAGAAATAACAGTGTAAATGGATTTTAAGTAAAGTTTAAGAACTTCTGGGTCTGGGTGGGGCAATGGGTCATTCCTAAAATGTCCCAATGTGCTTACCATAAATACTTAAAACTTATAGTCAATCCCAGTGTGTGTTGCTCTGGTCTTTTAGTTTCACCCCAAATGAGAGGAATGCAAGCAGTGCTACCTGGACTGGAACACTAACTGTCGCTAGCTATTTACTTGGATAATTGTACCGGCACCGGCCATCCATTAGTACCCATGGAAAGCGGAGCTGAGCAACCACAAGAATGTCAGGTCGATCCCAGCAGAGGGACTGAGATTTTGGGATTTGAAAATGAGCAGTGTTGTTCCGGAGATGGTGAGTAAAAATAGAACAACAAGGTGGAAGGTGCTCTGTTCTAGAGTGCAACAATAGTCGAGAAGCTGTTTACATTTGGTCTGATCATTTATCAGGCTTGCTTTCACATAAACTGTAGGCTAAGTAGACGTGAGGGGCTAGAGAAGGACAGTAATTTATAGAAACTGTAACTTTACATGGGCAACAAGGTTACTCCCTGCAGACAGCATGTGGTTAGGTAGTTTTACATGCCTGTTATTTGAGGGGTAACTGAGACACTTCAAGGGTAAACACAGCTTGGGGGGAGGAAGTTTAGCTTGCTTCTGGAAAAGATACCAGAGTTTGCATTGCACGCATCTACAGTGATGTTTCTACGGTAATGGAGAATATGTACAGATAATGGATGGGCCACAAACACAGGTGGTTCATATTCATAAATGGCACATGCCAAAGGAAGGAGCACCTGGAACTCATGAGGCTGGATGTAGGGTGGAATAAACAGCATAGTGCAACAGAATAGTGTTGATGAATGTGAAAAGTAATCCTGGAACAGGGTTGTGAAGTGTTAGGGTCAATGAGAGAATCAAAAAAATTAGGAAGCATTTTCTCAGTTGCTTATTTTATATCAAATTATGTATTTCCTCTAGTCGATTTCTGTCTGGCTTGGAGTCATAATGTCACCTAAGCTGTTACGAGCAATCATTTGTAATCATATACAGGATGGACTGAAATACTGTTTGATCAGTCATGATGAGAAAATTAAATACTGTGCCATAACAACCAGTCTTCTCTGTGCCACCTGTGCAGTAGTTACACTGGAAGGTGCATGATAATTGGTAGGTAAAATGAATTGCTGCTTGGTTCCCAAGCCTCTGATACAGCACTTCAAACCTGACTAGTGCACAATGCGTCAGGTAAATAGACACATGCAGGCTTCAGCTGTCTTGGTTCCCAAGCCTCTGATACAGCACTTCAAACCTGACTAGTGCACAATGCGTCAGGTACATAGACACATGCAGGCTTCAGCTGTATGTAGCTTCCACTGCCCTTGGAAATGGGGCTGTGAAAGTTTTCTCTTGCATTTTTATACAATAGTATGGTGCTTTAGTGCCTGCCAGTACTGAGTTGCATCAAATAAGTCAGCCTTAGGATGTGTAGAAAACATCTGCATAAGAAAAATCTTGAATATTTTGTAGCAGAGTGGATGGTTTGATTAAGACCATGTCTGTGACCTCTGACTGAGAGGTCAGTGAATTTATAGAGGTCCCCAGAATCTTGGGTTTTGTGTGTGTGTGTGTGTGTGTGTGTGTGTGTGTGTGTGTACTGGGGCCATATTTTGGTTGTCTGTTCTTCACTTTGCATTTGAAAGTTGATATCTCACAATGCCGTTGGAGTGGGCGGGGTTACATAAGTATGTATGCACATTTTATGCTAATCAGCGTACATATTTGTACCTATTTTTCATGGGCCTTTGTCCAGATTTTTGATGTTTTCAGGTTGAGAGTTATGGGTGTATCAAAATAGTAGACTGTCAAGATTTCCTATGGAGACTGGTAATGAACCAGCTACCAACAAACAGCAATATGCCATATAAAAAGAAACTTGAAAGTGTGCGTTTATTTTGTGGGGAGGAAAAGACAACAGAGCATGTTTTTTTAAAATGTAAAAGAGTGGTGAAACTCTGGAAAAAGTTGTGAGAAGAAAATTATTTTGAGAATATTAATGACAAACAATAGAGATATGAATATGATTAGGTATGGATATTATAAGAAGGAGAAAGAATATGGGAGAAGGGTACATGAATTTATTTTATGTAGTAGTAGTAGTAAGGCTTTCGGCTTTTCCCGGTTTGGGGTCGCCACAATGGAAACTCCGGTCCACTAATGATTGGTAGTTGATTTTTACGTGCTGTGCTACCAGCCCTGATGCACAACCTTTAACGAAGGTACGCCCATTCACGCATGTCTCCACGGAGAAGACGCTCTAGCTGAAAATCAAACCGGACAGCGTCTTACTGTGAGGCGACAATGCTACCGCAGCACCACCACAGCAGTATCATATATGAATTTATTTTATGTAATATGAGTTATTTTTAATGAAAGACTGAATGAAATTTTGTTTAATGGGAAATGGATTTTGTCAGATACATTGTGAAAAATTAGATTATGGTTGTGGAAGAAGCAGTGGGGTCAATTATGGAGGAATAACAATGAGGATGTTAGAAGAACAATAATAAAAAGTAAAAAATAGAAATATGTGTATATATGTGCCTGCAAATATGTACAGTTTGTAAATAAGTACTTTTTTATGTTGCATTAAATAAAGGACCCTACTATTTTCGACAGGTGCTGTGGGATATTTTACATACACCTGAGCTACCACCAACTCAAGCAGAAGGGACATTGCTTTAACATCTCATCTAAAGAACACACACACACACACACACACACTCACACACAAACAAAACATTGTAGTGTCAAAAATTGATATACCTGGTATGGGAATAGAACCAACAGCCTTCTGCACCAATGAAGACTGTGTTACCTCTTGTACCACTGACACTAACATTATATTCTACAATTGGTCTGATCAAGGTATAAAGAAAATGTAACTTCTCGACATCGATGAAATACCTTTCTTTATTAACTGAGCTAGACAAAAGGATTTCCTGACTACTGTTGCTGCATTGTGTTTAACAAATAAGGAGATGTCTACAAGAGTGTCTAGAACTCTGATGATCTTATCTCTCTAGAGTAGGGTGCAGTCAATAATGTAAGCTGCTATCACGGTTTTGTTTACCAAAGGTAACAATGCTATAGTTCTTTGCATTTAACTCAAGTCCATTTCCTTATACTCCATTAACTGAAACAGTTTACCCTTTGCTGGTATCATCTGCTGAGTGTATAACAAACACCCAGTTTTCAGTCACTGGTTAGCTTAGTCAGGTGTTATGGAGGGAAATGAGTACTGAGCCATGAGGAATACCTCTGAACATCTTTGTGATTTCTAAGGTAGAACCTGCTACTTTAGCTACATTGGTTCTATTTATCAACCAGTCTGTTGTCTGTCTTACAACATAAAGATCTAGGTTTAGGCTTTTAATGTGATTTGGAATACCTGTGCAGGGAGGTTTTGACTAGATCCTGGAACACCGTATGAACTGCATAATTGTCTAAAACCATACTGCTGTAGGCCTAAAACATTAATATTTTTTTCCATATCAGAGCTTATGAAATCAGATAAACATTAAGCAATTGTATGGTTTTGCAAACTGTACATAATAGCTGATGAGACTATTTCCTGGGATCTGAGGTGGGCCTTTTAAGCAGAGTCATAAATAATAGTGAGTGTGTATATCTTGGGTATATACCCTGTGGATATGCTTAAGTTGAACAGTTTTAGGAGGGGTTCACAAAGGACTTCTAGTGCTGTTGGTTAAGCAGACAGGCATATTATCAAGGTACATAGAGGTGATATATCAAGCTTTGGAGAGTGCAGTTAAGATATGTCCCATAATAATCATTGGGAGTAAGAAGAAAAGGATTCAGGAATTTGTGGAACTTCAACAACTGTTTCTGGCAGAGTTGTAGTTAGGTCAGTTGGCATTCTCCCAATTGAATTGCACAGATAAGGACCACAAAAAAGGTCCTCTGAACAAAGACTCATTACATTTCTACATAATAATTTATCTATCCAAAACACATTTCAGAAACTGCAGAACAGAGATTTACTAGATTCATGTTACAGTTCTCTCTCTCGCAGCCTCCCCCCAAGCAAATTATTTAAATGGCTGCAATCTCAGTCAGGCTGCATAAATGGCTAGTAATACTGCTGGCATGGTCACCTGTCCATCTCTGGCTTGCAGAGGCCATTTGGCACAACTTCTATAGTGCTGACTGTATTCTTCTAACAGCTTGCATCCATGACGGTTTCTCCGTTTGACTTACACTAACTATGACTTTGTTTCTGGTAAAAAGTTTGCATAAATTTATCTGCAAGTATTAAGAGTGGGTAATACACATTAATTAGGGCATTGCTGAATGCTATTTCTAAATCATCTGATGCAGCTAAAGAATGATTTGTGATCATCGTTGACTGTTGATGTTAATTTTAATTTGTATTCCACTATGATCTTCATTATGGTAACTTTCACATTTTTGCTGTACTTTTTGAGAGTCCTTAACATCATTAGAGTATGACTTAGTATGAGGTCTTAAATAGCTTTTTATTTCTTTTATTATATAACTTTATGTTGCATTCTACTAAGATGGTTTATTTTGTACCTGTTGTGATGGCTTGGATTATGCTATTTCCTAGACTGGATTAAAAAATTGAATTTAGAGGTGCTCATGGTGGTAAGCTTAGCTGCATTATTGTTGTTACTCTGGCCATGGATAGAGTATTAAGAGTATAGTGTATGTGCCGGGCTACCTTCCCTGAGTGCAGTGCATAAATATTACTTTGTGGATTACCTTCCATATCGTGGCACAAAGCTTTGTTACCACTACATATTTTTGTCTGAATGGATCTGTGGGAATAGTTGACATGATGCAGCACACAGGCTTGGTTGGACCTCTGGGACTGTCTGCTGTGGCACAGACACGATGTTGAATGCCAGGACTGGTGTCAATGGACATTTGTGGGACTGGCAGCCATGATATGGCATATAGGCTTGCCACAGACCACCTTGTAAGTGAAGTCTTCAAGCTATTCTATGTAGACTTGTTGCAATATAGCACTGTAACCAAAAGACAGTCTGATTTACGAGACCAAAGAGATAACATACTGCAATGATGTCTGTAAAGATCTTCAAACAGAAGAAGGGATTTCCAATGGCAATGTAATTGTACCTGTGATATGGGAAGACAAACATATAAGCTGGACAGCATAGAGTGGAACAGTCTGCGGAAGGTATTTTGAATTGAAGTAGCATCCTGTTAAGTAACTGCATGTGACAACAAAGGACAATAAACAATTTGGGACAGGTAAGAAGTTTGATACAGCTAGTGGCAAAGAATTCTTTAGCATCTGCCAAAGGCATGGGAATACAACAGAGCACAAAGGTAAAGAAAACTAAATGCTAGCAAGAATGTCAGAGACTGGGCAGTGCTATTTATAGCCAATTTTGATGGACACGGGGCAGTACCATATGATCTTATACCTGGGGTGGAGGCTGAATTTTTTTAGACTGGAAGTGGCTAGATTTTTGTGGACTGCAATTAGTGGCCATGCCTACTGTGCTAGTGATTTAAGAAATGTAAAGCAGGGGACGTTTGTATATAAGAAGAGTTCAAATTCACCATTAATGCAGCAATAAGAACTATACAGTGCTCCTTCCACATGTCAAAGAGGTTTCATCCCAGTATGAAACTCATGAAAACTAGGGCAAAACTTTGTTTAAAATCACGTAAACAATATCTAACAAATAATATGCAAAAAGGTTAGATACAGTACAACAGATTAAGTAGGTTCATAGGTTATTACCGGGCAACTATCCTATCCATACAAGTACACAGCTGAAAAAAAACCCCTTCCATCTGGCAACAGGAAATAGATGAGCCAATCCAAGGAACATCTAATACTCAGTGTTACCATCACATTATCCTAGCCATGTAATAAAATTACAAACTGCAGCTGGATAACCTACAACCTAATCAGCCTCTCATTACCACAACCATTAGGAACACTGTCATAGAATTAATCTGAATGGAAACAGATAGAATAGTTTAAACAGATGCCATTAAAGAGATGATGTAAATGATCACACTGGCTGCAAATATAACCTAGGCTGGTCATTCTCTGCCTGTCAGGATGGCATGTCATACTTTATCTCATGGTATTAACAAAGTATCTATACCCACATGGGCAGAAATGCTCATGTGTGGGGAAATAATGATGTTCAACTAATATGTATATGGAAAAATTATTGTTGCCAATTATGGCACTGTCCGCCAGTCACATTCATCCTTAGAAATGAAGTAACCGTGATGTCTTCAGACCAGTTGCCAAACTAGTCCTAATTTCAAGGGAAATATGCATACACTGTTAGAGGGAAGCAAAAATGTACAGCAATGCTGATCTGTCACAACTAACGTACAAAAAGCCTGGTAATGAGCATCCACAAATCCCTGAAATGCACTATGACACTGTATTCATATCAACATGTGAGCCATTACAGGACTCATGTGGGCATATGGCAGTGGATACGCCTGCTGATTTCTCAGAGGTAATTAGTATGGAGCCAGCCATTTTGAAAATAAACTAAAGATGAAACCGTCACAAAAACAACAAAATGAAATCTTTTATTTTAGTTTCTTTTCAGGCTTATTCTACATGCTATGACCTAATTTGTGTTTTTTTTGGTTTTCATATGTAACATCTGAAAGCCTGGGCACGGATAGTGTTAAGGATAATGCTTGCAAAAAATAGTGGGCCTCAATAAACTGTGGGTGTTAATGATCTGGAATTCAGACGGCTATGATGCAAAACGAAACAAAATATTTTATATATTTATTAAATCTGTGAATGCTATTAATCCCAATAGTAAATCTTTACAATACAGGACAGATTACCACACTATCAGACAATTAACAAACACTAGCAACATTATTTTTAAATAGATAACATGTTCTAGTTAGGACTTGGAGAAATCAGATTTGTACAGGTGAGCATTCAAAATGCTATTTAAATCATACTTCAAAATTTATGCAAAAGTCTTATCATATATCAGATGCCAGAGAACTTCAAAGAGCAACTGAGCCAAACTGTTTCATTGTCTGAGCATCATATACATGGTTAATGAGAAGCACTGTACCTCTAAAACACACACAAACACAGTTACGAGGTGTTTAGTAAACAGATGGTTAAGAACTAACTGCTGGATAACCGAGTTTGGAAGAACCACATGATGAACGAGACCAGACCTCTGACCTGGTAATGACTGTCACTCAAACCTTGGAGACAAAAATAACCATCTGGAGCCACACCCTAAGTTAGACAAAAGACCAAATCAAAGGAGGACAGATGACTAGTGACATTTCCAGATGAAATGACCAATGAGTTTTCAGCTCTCTAACAGAACTGCTAGCCTTATAATTGTAAGTTCATCAATTTTGGAAAATAAAGTCTAAGTATAAAAGCTACAGCAAATGTCAAAACTCAGTGCGTCAGCTTTAAAGTGTTTTTGTAAAGAGGTTGCACTGTGCACTTCCTGACATGGGGGGGTTTGGAGCTGCACCACTCCCACCCCTGCTGCTTATGTATACTAACTTTGAGACTGCTACACCAGTGGAAGTACTCAGAGGGACCACAACCTCAGATTTTGCATACATTACATATATTCAAATTTCAGGTTCACTATTCTGAGAACTACAAATTATTTACCTTGGAATTAACAAGAACTCCAATTACTTGCCAAACATTGATGACTGAATGCTTTCTACACCATTAAGCAAATGAGATTGCTGATGTAACAAAAATCCTCAGCAGAAGAGACCCTCAAAAGGCATATCCAAGTCATTGTTCAATATGACAGAAATGGTATCCTGTGTACGTAAAATAACATACTCTGCAGAAACTAAATATATAAGTATTGGGGTGTATTTTATTAATCAAAGAAGGATTACACATGCTGTTAAAAAGTGTACAACAATTACTGCTAATGCTGTCATAAAAACTTTGCTAAATAAGATATCTATGTTATACCATACCATTTACGAAACAAAAGTATACTATGAAATTGTGATAACATCTGAGATTCAAGGATGGTGATTCTATGCATATGGTAAATGAACAAATAAAATTAAACGTGCCTACTGATAATGGTCGCATTTGTTCCTTTGTCTAGATTAAACTATAAAAGGGTATATATGCAGCATATGCATGCAGTGGCACACATGTATATTTACATGCACATTCGGACTGATGGTGCTCTTGTATTCCTAAAGGTAGTAACTAAATGATACATGTTTTGTAGTGCACACTTCATGTATTTATTGAACAACTGTATGATGCTATCCTGTATAAATTTAGAATCTAACAATGGAACCTACTATCTGCCTTTCAACCAAGCCCAATCATGGGCAACATTGTTAAGTTTCTTTACTAATAAGAAAAAAGACAGTTTTTCTATGTGAAAGCCTATTAAGTAACTTTATTGAATGCTTTAAATAATATTCATTTCCTTTTAGTGCATATAACAAATGAAGCTTTAAAATATTGCATAGTTTTTGGTATTTTGAAACTGAAACAATTTTTGAGATGGTTTGGTGACAACTGTTCAAAATCTATTTACTTCATACCTTTTTAGCCATTCCCAAAGTGAAAGCTGAAAACAGTAGACCTAATAACCCCCCCATATAAAAACAACTGCAGTTCAACAAAATTTCAAAGAAAACACCAATGAAATTTTCTGACCCCACTTCTATTTTAAGTGATATGTACATATAATAGGAAAATTGGTGCACATCAGAGTAAAAGTAAATTCTGTGGCAACAGCAGTGTGGATGGTGCAGCAGTTTGTGTTGTCACCTTACAGCAAGAGGCTCTCTTATTCAATTCTCAGCTGGGGTGCCTTGTGTGTGGAGTCTGCATGTCCTCCCTGCATTTGTGTGGGTTTTCTTCCATGTTACAGAGACATTAGTCTGCAGCGTTTCTCCCTGGGCCTCCACTGAAAATTGGCTCATTCCAAGTCAGACTTTTCTGGTAAACAAATGTTAAATAAATAAAGAGCAATCAGTGCTTTGCATTCAACAAATCCACTGCAAGTGAAAATAATTTAAACAAATGTTTAATAACTGGCAATATATCATTGGAAATCAATAAATTTAAGTTCCAAAAGGAGCAGGCTTTTATATTTAAGTAGTCAGAATTTTTCCATCTATTCATCCATCCTCAACCCCTTTTCCTATTTTGCACATGGGGTAGGGATGTCACTTCAACAGTGACAACCATCTTGAGCCAAGGTTTACACCACTGGGTGGCTAGCCCTGCCATGGTAGTTCATTCGTACCACTCACTCGAGCACACACTCGCACCTACAGCCAATTTAGAGTGTCCAGTCCACCTACTTCATGTCTTTTGGAAACCAGAGCACCTAGAGGAAACCCATGTGATCACTGGGAGGATATTCAGGCTCCACCTAGAAGGCACCCCAGCCGAGAATCAAACCAGAGAACCTCTTGCTGTGAGTCGACAATGTTAACTACTGCATCACCGTGGCCACCCTTAAAATATATGGCCATCACTTTTGCTTATCAAAAACTACTTAGCTTTTATGACCTTTTTAGTCAGACCTTACATGTTATTTCTACCACAGTATTTACCTGAACTTATGCAAGGTATTTGATTCCATGCCTTATTCAAGGATTACAAATAGTTTGAATTGAAATAGTGCTACTTGGCTTCTCTGCCTTCTCAAAAGCTAAATATATCTGGCTATCTAAAAACACTTAATTGCAGCAATCAACACATATTTTATGAATTCAGTAAATGGGTATGACATTATGTTATCACCATTATTTCTAACAAATCTTCACTTGCAGTCTTTGGCAGAGATTCTGTTGTACCTTAGATCTTATTAAATAATGTGTGGCTTAAGAATGTGGGTATGATTATTCAGATTTCAGTGCAATAAGAAATTAGATCTAACATTCTTAATTTAGAAAGTGAGGCTAACAGACTACTTTGTTTGCTGTTAAAAAAACAGAGTCAGTGGATCTAGTAGCCATAAATATACCTTATAAGATCTTACACTAGTCATGGAATACAGTTCTTAATATTGTTCTAGTCATAAAATAATCATTTGAATTACATAAAAGGAAATTCATAAAACAAATCCCTTACTTTATAGGTAATGATTGTTACTTAAGGCTACAGCGACTTAATACTTACAGTATTAACTACAAGGTCATCCAAGGTAAGCTACTGCTAACTTTATAAGTCCTTCAGGAATGAGGCAGTGAGGTCTTTGAGACAAATAATTCCTAACATGTCAAAACATTTTGCCATGAGAACACAAAGGTGAAACAAAACTACTATAAGAGACTCATATTAGTTATATTATTCATAGGCTATGGAATAAGCCTCTTTCTCGATTTCATATGTAAAACTGATAACTGGATGGGCACCAGAAAATTAAAACACATTAAAAATAAAAACACATTAACATTAAAATTAAAGGAGCAGGTATAGCCTAGGAAAAGAAAGTCCTACTGAACTTATAAATTTAAAACTGTAAACTGGTTTCTAAAGTAAAAGATTATAATTTGTTTTTATCTTCTCCAGCACTTCAAGCATTCTACTGAACAAAACTGTTATCAAACTGCATGGTCACAAGGCACCATAAATGTTCTACCTACCCTATGCCATGTGGCACACCGTTGTTACAGTTTGCTGCTTTGAGAAATATGACCTTTGTGTTGCAATGCACCTTGTCATGTGCACAACCAATAACTATACAAAATCAAGGAGTGGCTCAATATTATTATTATTTTTTTTTTGTTATTTTGCTTCTGTTTAGCAGGTTCATCTGACTGGGTTTAGTCAAAACCTCCTTTTCAGCAGAGGCCGAGGGAGAAAAGCCAGAACACACTGCAAGCATTTTAAACAGATATTCATTAATATGCATTAGCAATTACACATTCATTTGCTAACTTGATTGCAACTATGAAAGACACATGCTGTGGCAGATGTTGAACATTTGAAGAGGTGTGTTGCTGGATTTGTTAAATAGACAACAGATCATGTGGTTAATGCTTAAACATTCAAAGAAATGGATGCGAGGGAATGAACTAGTTAGGGCAGAAAATTATGACATTGTAGTTAAGAGGTGATGTATAAAGCAGGTTCATAAATAATTATATATGGTATCACAAGGTTACATTAAAAATATGGAGGTGGGCAGGGGAACAGTGTCACAAAACTATGAATAAGCCTGGGAGATGCTAAAAACTATGCAGGTATTAGTAAAGACCAGTTGTGAGGCATAAGACTCTAAACGAAGAGAAATGGTGTGACAACGTGGAAAAATGAAGATAACTGTGGCATTTATCTTGAATATCTATAGCAGCAGATCCACTGATTTGATAGCTGCAGTTTTAGTTGGCAATTAAATGAGTTTGCATTCTGAATGGATTTCAGCAACAGTGAGATGCGGTTGAATAGTTTAGCTATACTCTTTGAATAAAGTCAGTCACCTGCAGCTTTAGATGACTTGCTTATCGTGATTAATGATTTTTCTCTAGAGCATAAAATTCTTTTGGGCGACTACTGCTATATTAAGTTAAGAACCGGGCAAGTTTCTGGCTTATAGAGAAGCCTGTGTATTGTAGTTATCTGAGAGAGAGCCCGGTGATGTGATGGTTTGACAGTTTAATTCTCTGATTGCCAAGTAGCAGTGTGCTCTAGTGTTATTGTTTACTGCCACTTTATTTGGTTTTATTGTAACATTGCTCAAGTTTGGACAGTTGTGAGACATGAAGGTTAGTGAAGCTTGGGGCAGCATAAAGGAGAAATGACAGTAAGAAAAAGAACCACTATATCATTACTATTGCTACTGGATTACTTACTTCTTCCAGGAATAGCAGAATTAAGGGATGCTGAAAGCAGGAGATTTCTTACCTGTTTAACAATGACATATGTACTGTTTATTAACATCCAACTCATTAAACGCCATCATATATTAAGCAACTTTCACAAACAGACCCTTGAGTCGTTAATGTCATTAACAAATCAAAGACTTCAGTTCTAGTTAATATACTGTCCAAAGCAAATTCAAAGAGATACAAAGATATGTAAAATCTCTGGTTAGGTGTGTATGAGGTTGGGATGCACCACAGTGAGAAGTAATACATAATAATGTATTTCCTTTTGAATAAAATACACATTTTTCCTCATTATTCAAGCATGTAGTCACATGTAATTTCTTGCTGTCATTTTGGTGGGGAAATGCCCTAACTAGTGTTAAAATTGGTCAAGCTAAGCCTGGTGAACCTACAGATGAACCCATTATTGGTGAGAATGAATGATGATATACAGATACGCTTCAGTTCTCTAAATACGTGGAGAAATATTCTTACGCTTTTCAACTCAGAGAAAACACTATACAGAAATATGTATTAGGAGAACGCTAAAACACTGTGCAGTCTCTGAAGGAAAATTTTCTTCAAAATATTATGGCATTAGATCAAATAGCATCATTTTTTTTATAACATGGTGCATTTAAAATTAAAATAACTAGGCAGTAGGTCAGGACATGATAACAGCTATTTCAATCCATTTAAATCATTGCTGTTGCAAACACAAAATGCTCACTATGACAATTAAAAAAAATAAATGCATAATATTACAAACTTAAACAAAAGCATTGCTGCATGCTACTACCCTTAAATGTACGCATAACTTACCTAAGCCCTGTTCTCAAGTAGCAGTCTTCGTTTCTGTTGTATACAAGTTCATTTCTGCCTTTTCCTTATGCATACATTACCATTGTTTACACTCCTCGTGATGAAAGCTGAAGTTTTTAGCCATGGTATCTAACAGCCATGAAAAAATTAATGTCCCTAGCTTTGCTCACATCCAGTACTAGCAGGTATTGTCCATCTGCCTCTCTGTCTCAAGCACACACACACAGACACACACACACACACACACACACACACACACAGACACACACACACACACACACACACTGGGAAAATAAAAACTTGAATTATATTTAAGGAGACAGGCTCCTTTGTTAAAGATCAATGCCAACACAATTACATACGGGAAATTTAAAGCGATCAGATTTAGATGTTGAGAAGAAAACAAAAGGCAATAAGATTAAAATGTATAAATACAACCATAACACACCCATGTGCACAGTTATACACGACAATGTGTTCTTTTTGCTTACTTTTTAACTAGTGGTACAGAATTGCAGGGACCAATCATGTGTTTCCACAAAATATTTAAATCAACATTTGATGAAGTACAGCTGTTTTACTATTTTATGGAAGTGAAAGCTCAAATACCTGAGTTTTCTAAAATGAATAAAGATAAGCATTAGTAACTACCTGCAGTTTTTCCACACCAGACTCAATCACAAAGTCAAGCATGCAAACACACACAATGAGAAAATGCAAAAGTAACCGTGGAGATATATATTGGGAGCATGCAACATCATGAAGATATGACATGGACTTACTGAACAGATTATAAACCTCTAACACATACAGACCTTGGATATAACTTCTTACAGCTGTTCTTAAACCCTCCATTCCTGCATGTATTGCAAGACCCAATTCATTTACCATATCAAGAAAAGCTACATGCTGGCCAAGGTGAATACTGGGAGGAGTGCGGAGGTAAGTGAAGGGATACAAGTAATGGAGGGACAAATCAATGAAACACATTTCTCTGATTCTTTCCCATCAACTGCCCCATTTATTGAAAGCAACGTTTAAAAAAGCATACAATCACAATTGGAGGAAAAACAATTCTGTACCATTTGCTTTTCTCCGTGAATGTGTACTCTTGGAGTTTGGTAAATATAAGGAGGAAGTGTTGTGAGGGTGCCATATCCATGTGGGTGTGCAGAGGACGTGCCCCTCTGCAATGAATTTAAAAAATATTTTGTTTTAAATTATGAATGTACAGTAATCTAGTGGTTTGTTTCTGCAACAAACTATTTGTTTCTGTTACAGTGAGAATAGAAAAAAAGCAATTCAGTGTCTTCTCACTGGGGCCCACACACAATCACACTCTCTCTCTTAAGGTGTTTGCCTTACAAACACAAGGTGCAGGGTTTGAGTCTCATGAGGGATAATTGGCTAGGCTTAAAATGGCTCGCAAGGGCAGTTAGCCTAGTACTAATCTATGAACCTATGAGAATGCTGTCTATAAGATGCACCTAACTGCATCTAATACACCCTTGCATACAACTTGAATTGTGCTTGCTCTGACAGTTCTAGCATTTCTTGTCTTCCACTTATTGTTTTTCTGTCTTTTCTTTTTCAGCTTTCTTATACATTCCTATTTAGGTACATAAATGTCATCAGAAAATGGTTTGCAGCTCTCAGTCACTGTTCCATACTCATCTTCCTCTACTACCTGATACACTGTTGCAAAAATCTTTTATACTAGTTAAGTTACAGTTTGACAGCATATGACAAAAGTCCAGTGACGCAGCTAATATCAAAGTCAAATATAACGAAATAACAATGCATACATAATGACAAATAATGCCAACAAAAAATTCCTTACTACTAGGATGCACAAAAACAAACTACGTAAAATTGTTATAGAAATGTTGTAAACAAAGAAAGCATCTAACAGTCAAGCATATTTAGGCCATATTCAATAACAGTAAAACAATGCTGCCAATGTAAACACAGGACAAGTGCACAGGCACAGCATATTTGATGGACAGCTACTCAAACCCAGTTCAGCCTACAAATGAAAGCTTTCAGTTGCTTCAAATCCCAACACTGTTAAGTGACTTTCCATAATATGAACTTTCTATAATATTAACTTTCTTGGGTTGACGTAAGCCATGGAACTTTGTTGGCTAGGCTTACTTAGGCCCTTGGTCCGATAGCCTAGTACCTACCTATGAACCTATGAACTTTGGTAGTAGAACACACTGGCAATATATTGCTTTGAACTCAGTAGTCTACAGCTTATAATACTAAATGTAACATTCTATCTTTCATTTCCGACAAACTTTCAACTTAAGCACTCAAACCATTCATTTTACAGCCCAGCACTTGCTCAAAACTAATAGCAAGCACTAATTAACCCTAGCACTAGACCCCCTATACTGTCCAGAAGGACAAGGCTCTCTATTTGTCCCTACCAGCCAATCAGTAAAACAGCTCACTTTACCTATTCAGGCATGTCCAAAGGGCAGTTTCAGGTGTACTCTCCAGTCCAACTGGTGAATCTGGGCATTTTGAGGCAATGTTACAACTGCCTCATGCACACAGTCAACCCTCTCCTACCACCAAACACTAATATATGCGAGAGATGCAATTATACAGCCAAACTGGAGGCAAAGCTCTCTCAACCCAAGACTGGAACTGACAGTCAAGAGGAGAAGGAAAATACTTGCTACACACCACCAGTCTCACATAGACCTACTAAACCAACACCGGCAAATAACACACATAAATACACAAAAACATACTTGGAGGCTCCAAATAAAAATCTGCAAAAGCAACAGAGACCTCCAACGCAGACACCCAAGCAACCTCACACCCCATCACAAACCACAAAACACATTCTTCACATAATCAG
The DNA here is from genome assembly GCF_019279795.1 of Protopterus annectens. Taxonomy (NCBI): domain Eukaryota; kingdom Metazoa; phylum Chordata; order Ceratodontiformes; family Protopteridae; genus Protopterus; species Protopterus annectens. Next base: position 406,100,531 of record NC_056738.1, read on the forward strand.
TGTGCCACGCAATCACAGTCCTTAAGGCGAAATAACATACCCAACACACTAGTAATAGGTGACTCTATAGTCAGGCACACTGATGTCCCACTAACTAGGCTGGACAAAGAGAAGGTTACAGTTAGCTTCCTGTCAGGTGCCAGGATCCGCCACATAACACAAGCACTCAGGTCATTCCAGAACAAGTACAAATATGACTCTGTCATTGTACATGTTGGTGTGAATGATCTGAGATGTACCTCCCTGGACTACATGAAAAGAGACATGGAAGAGCTCTCTGATTATGTAGCCCAGGCGGTATGACCCTGACCCTGAGTAGCACCTTGCCCTCACTAAGAATGATGCCACAGTATAAAGAAAAAAATGATCAATTTCAACAATTGACAAAGCTTCTGGTGTCATTCAAAGGGGATCCAGTATCTGTCCACCTGGGATGACATGCTCGATAAGCCATGTTGCTTCACAAGAGATGGCTTGCACCTGTCACCCTTAGGCTTTTGAATACAGGCCAAGGCTTTTGCCTCCCCCATAGTGCCTTTTTTAGGCAAGGCTCAAGACAAACCCACTACCGTAAATAGCACAAGTAATCAAAAACTGAGGGTAATGCTACTCAACGCCAGACGTCTAAATCTCAAGATGCATGCACTCGAGTCACTCCTCAGTATGAAGAACACTGATATCTGTGCAGTAACAGAAACCTGGTTTAAGGCTCCTGAGAGCACCCCAGCACTACCAGGCTATAACTCATACCATACTTTTCGGCCACAGAACCAGGACCAAAACACAAAAGGTGGAGGTGTATCCATATTCATCAAGGATACCCACACCTCCAGGTTAGAGAGACAGTTACCAAGGCTTTAGATGAGGGAAAGGAGGTCCACACAGCCTACCTAGACCGTGCAAAGGCTTTCGACACCATTCCCCATTCTGGTATTATAGACAAGCTCACCAGCCTGAACATAAACCCCTACGTCACAAGATGGGTTGCAAATTGGCTCACAGATAGAACCCACACGGTGAGGGTTGCAGGCTCTAGGTCCGACTCTAAATCAGTTACAAGTGGTGTCCCCCAGGGCTCAGTCCTGGGACCCCCTCCTGTTCGGTATATACTTCTCAGAGGTACAAGCAAGCACAGGAAGACTAAGGCTGACCAGGTTCGCAGACGACTGCAAACTGGGGACCATAACTGACTCTCCAGCTGATACAGACATCCTCCAGAAGGGTCTCACTGAGACAGATACTTGGTGTCAAAATCATGGCCTCAAGCTAAATGCCAAAAAGTGCATAGTCATCCCCTTTGGAAAAAACAAAGTACCCACAAACTACCACATAGGTGGTATCTCCTAAATACGGAAGACGTAATAAGGGATCTGGGGACCCAAGTAGATAGTAATCTCTCCTTTGATAATCACATTGCCAAAGTGGTTAGAAAATCCTTCTATGTGGCCCACCTAATCACAAAAGGGTTTGCATCCAGATCAAAAGAGGTAATTGTGCCACTCTACTCATCACTCATTAGACCCAGAATACAACACCCCATTTGGGATGTACCTTACAAGACACCTGCAACAGCTGAAAAGACCACAGAAGTACCTCACCAATGGGGATCACTGGCCTCAAACAGATGCCCTATGCAGCTTTACTGAAGAAACTTCAGCTGTACTCAGTTGCATACCGCCTACTCAGATGTGATCTCTGCCTGACATACAAGGCCATGCCCAACCCAGAATTGGTGGACATGCTCCACCTAAAGAAAACCATATCCCCTCAAGCCACATAGTCTAGGGATCTAAACCTCACCACAACAATAAATAGGATGTGCTGGAGAATAGATTCCTGTCCCAAAGACTTCCCATGCTTTGGAACGAGATTCCAATCTTCATTAGGCAGACCTCCTCGCTAACACTCTTCAAGAGAAACCTTGACGAGTGGATGGGAAACAGAAAGTTTACCCCGGTGATCACTTCAATGGCTCTGCTGGACAGAGGGACAGGGAACTAATCTAAGGGGGCAGTGAAAGCCAAAACATTCTGGTTATGCTTATAAATTCATTCAGGCAGATAGCCTAGTACCTACCTATGAACCTATGTGTACATTTTCAGGTAGGGAAGAACCAGGTCATACGCCCGTTGCAGAGTAGCCATGTTAGTTTTGGATATAGCTTTATAGCACTCTCTCACTCTACAGGCATCCTTCACATAGAGCAATATTGTGGAGCAGACAAGCTGATCAGGACAGGGCAGACCCTCACATATGCAAACTAGATCAGGCTGTCTTCCAAAATTTCATCCATCTGTGGGGAATTCTACTAGCAGACATGTTTTCTTCGGGTCTATATTAGGACATTGAAGTTTCACAACTTCGAATGTTCTAATATCGACCCCTATTCGGCAAACACTGAAAATAGCAAAGCTGTGGAACACCGAATTTTTTTCCTAGGGAAGGAATTTGGTTGGCTGTTCCTATGGCTTCGCTATGTTCAGCACTTTGGTGGAAAGTTATGGGTCGGGATCAGGTAAGTGTGCGACTGTGTGGACATGAGGGTTAGGACGCGGGATAGGTGAGTTAGGGTTAGGGCGCGTAGGTGTGCGATTGTGTGGATGTGAGGGTTAGGGCAGGGTAGGTGAGTTAGGGGTAGGATGCGGGTGAGGTGAGTGTGTGATAGTGATGGACCTTAGGGTTAGAGTTAAGGTACGTGGATAGCTAGTGGTGTATGTACAGTTTAGTGTAGGGTCAGATGTAGGATTTTAGGTGTATGTGTGTGGATTGCTGTTTGTTTGGTGTGTTTGTGTTGTGTGTATGTGTGTCGGAGCAGCAAATCTTTTCCCTTGGAAAAAATTCACTGTTCTGCATGTTCGATGTCAGCGTTTGCTGAATAGGGGTTGATATTAGAACATTCGACGTTTTAAAAAGTGGATATTCTAATATAGACCCATTTTCTTCCTCTCTCAGCTGGCAAGCTTTTACTCCAGGACTTCATTCTGGAAGGACTGGATGACAGGTGCCTTTTCTCTGACAGGAATGTTCTTATGCTTTTCTGCCCTTTCCACTGATATCCATGGTACGTCTAGAGATTCAGAAAGAATCCTTCAAGATCTTTATGATGATACCCTTTCTGCCCCAGGCAACAGCAGTTCTCCTTTCTTTTGGAAATGTCCAGGGGCAATTACCACAAGCTTCCTCAGAGTGGATCTACTCACATAAGGTGAGGGGTGTTTGATACACCCAGCCCAATCAACTTCAACTGACTACCTGGATTACAGAGCCTTATTTTCCTTTAGACACCTGCTTATTCAGAACATTCAGTAGGTACTAATGGAGGCAAGAAAGCCTGTTACCAGAAAATCAGTTATTAGCAAATGGAAAAGGCAGCAACATACTAGCAACCATTCATTGCTAGTTGTTCTCTGGTTTTACAATAGTTGTGCGAGTTACATTCCTATAGCCTAACTCCACCATAAAGGTTAATTTATTGGCCATTTCAGCATGTTTGCAAATGGATCCTCCTCTTTTACAGCTTTCTCATGTCAAAATGTTCTTGAATGGAGTTTCACTTAAGATGTTTCCAACAAAAGCAATGGCTCCTTCTTGGAATCTTAATTTTGTGTTAGAGAAGCTACCATTTGCTCCATTTGAACCAGCTAATCTGGCTGACTTGAGGTTCTTAACATGAAAAAGAGTTTTACTGATTGCTCTGACTTCTGCAAGAAGAGTATCGGAGTTGCATGCTCTTACAGTGAGTCAACCTTATCTCATTTCCATAAAAACAGGGTTTATTTGAGAACTAATCTGTCTTGTGTCTAAATGGGTATCAGACTTTACTTTATTGATTCCTCCATTTTCTTTAATGATCTTATGAGGGAGAAGGGATACTCCATACCTTGGATGTTCTCTGACAACTTGAGTACTATTGTGACATAACTACATTTTTCAGAACTTTGGATTTGCTGTTTGTTTTTGTGAATGTAAGAAAAAGGGACAACCTGTGACAGTACAGATTATTTCCAAATGGTTGTCTAATGCTATTACCTTTTTTTATACTCACCACAACATTTTTCCAGGCAGAGACAAGGTCCACCCTATCAGGGCCTTGGCCTCATCTATGGTTTTCTGAAAAGGGGTGGATTCTAGAAGTATTCTAGAAGATGCAACTTGGCCCTGTTTACATATTTTTTTTCAAAACACTATAAGCTTGATTCCTTCTCTAGGTCTAGATCAGGCTTTGCAAGGACCATTCTTCAGGGCCTCCTAGACTCTTCTCCTTCCACCTCCCAAATGTAGTAAGACAGTTATATGGGTAGATTATCCTAAGGCTATTGCAGCAGTGCTCAATAGGATGAACATAGTGCAGTTGTACAAGTATATTTACCATAATGGTAGATGTTCAAATGATCACTGTGGCAGTAACCACTCCCTCCCTATTATTATTATTGTTGGTGTGTGTGTGTGTGTGTGTGTGTGTGTGTGTGTGTGTGTGTGTGTGTTGTTTGCCAAGGTGTAGTTATTTTTTGTTTTTCCTAGCATTGCCCTTTCAGGACACAGACTATCTCTCTGTTGGCAGGAAAGCACTGAAGGAGTTGACATCCAACTTGCCTTTTAATCAGCTCATCTAAAGTTGTCTGACAGTTTGGGAGCGTGGCAAGTGCCCTGAAGCTTTGGAAGCTGGCCAGCTGTTATATCCATTACAGGATATAACCCATACAGCTAGGGCTACTGCAGCAGTCATCATTCAAACATATATGGTTATGGTTAATTTACTAACACAACTGTACTACACTTGGATATGATAAAATTACAGACACCTGTGAGATCATCTTAGTATTTGGTCTAGCTCATACCTCTAAACATCTTAGCAGAAGTCTGGACAAGGACAAAAATAATAGGAGAACAAAGGTCCAAAAATATGGACAGATTTTAAATATTACTCTTAAAAACTTGGAAAATTGCTAAAATAAAATGTTTTGTTTCACTGTGTATTTTCTAAAGGATATGAAGTATTTAATGCAAATGGCTGTCATTATTTAATGGATTCAATCCTCACCGATTTGTCAGAAAACAACAAATTCCATGAGGAATAGACCAAATATAGGAGGCAAAAACATCTATATTCTGTGAAAAATCTGGACAGTTAAGAGCTGTAGTTGTATAACCCATGCATTCTACAAATTTTCAAAGGCTGTCCGTATATGAAGGTTAAAATCCCACTGTCTACAGTGAGACTGTTGCCTTAAAATATATATATATTGTTTCATATGCAATTTAACTTTGGTTTCTTAGAAATATTTTAAGGACATGTGCAACCCCCAAAACAACAAGTAATGTCTATCAGGCAGCAATATGCATCAGCAAACAGGTTTACTTTGTAAAAATGAAGTTCACACACATTTGCAATAATTGTTAATGCATTTTTGTTTCAACATGTGTTTGAAACAGCACTACAGCAACAGTCACACTAAGCCACTTTGATTATTTAAAGTATTAGCCTCTAAAAATCTATTCCTGGGACATTCTCTGTTAAATGCACATATCATTCAATAAAGTAGAATATGCTGTCATTGTTTTGAATGGTAAATAGACCCATGCCAAACTTACAATGAGGACAGATACATAGTCCAGTCAAGCAATGAAGTATGACTGAAATAAAAACTGATCTTACTATATAAATCTTTATCTTGGCATGTCGTTAAAAAATAAAAGGTGAAATCTGTTGTGTTAAATAACAAATAATGACTTAAAACTGGTGCTCCTCAGAAGGCATCATTTAGTATCTGCGGAGGATATGCAAAGGGCAGCACCTTTTCTAATCATGTTAGCCCACTAGCCCTGACCTTACACATCCACACAACCACCCAATCACCATTACTGCTCAAAACTTCTGAGTTCTAACCCTTTGAACAATAAATAAAATGAAAAACTAAAGGGCTGACTGAGATGTTTATGTAGTTAATATGTGTGACTACTTTTAGAAAAAGCTTGGCGCAAAATAAAAATATTAACTTACATGATCACCTGTAACTCCTACATGTTTCAACATATTTGTAAATGTTTCGGCATATTGGCAAAGGAATCAACACGCAGGAGTCTTGCCAAAAATGTATATTTTGTACTCAAACCCCATGCTACTGCTGTTACTCCGTCACCCACCTTTCATATAGATAACATTTATCATCCCTCAAAATGTTCCGCCTACTCACTTCGGACAAGGAAAAATTACTTTCAACTGTTGCCACACATAACCATAAAAGTCACGTTTTTAGAAGTGCATCCCTGTCAAGTAAGCATGTTTGTATAGTTATGTACTGTAAACATTAGTTACTTCATGCTGTTCTAACTCCCCACGTTTCTGACGGACGTTTACAAAGTCTGTACTCACCTGAGTACACAGAATATGCCTAGCTACACCTTTATCAACATGAATTCGTGCATAACAAACCACGACAAAAATCAACAGGTAAAAGGCAAAGTCAATGACACTTTCCGCAAAATCTGGTTATGTTCATCTAGTGCAGAAGTTACTGGAATAAAATATCTTTCAGATGGATCCATTTGCTGCATCTGTGTTTCCCTAAATCATGCTAAGTACATTTGCCACCCTTTTGGAAATGCATATATATGGTAGAAATGCTAAATAGTTTGCATATCTCGCACACACCTCTGCGTTTCATTTGATACTGTACACATTGCTAGATGCTTATAATACATGCACACATTATTGCAAACACCTGATCCACATTACCGAGACCTGCTGTAATCTTGATTGCTTTTGCAAACTACGGACTATGGTCACTTGTACCATTCACATAGTATAAATACTGTAAAATGACTAAAGGACTTTCGTTCATGTGATTATTTCTGTAGATTATTACGTCCTATACTTAGACCGCGATAAAACAAATGATAATGGCCAGCGTTAGCAATATCATTTTAGAACTTGGGGGGAGGAAGGGGGTTAGAGAAGAGACAGTTTGATACAACTATAAACAAAAAGTCTGATTATTTCTAGAACTGCTGCTTTTCAAAATCCTTGTAATCTGGTGGTGCTGCTCTTTTGTACACTGCATTTGGACTTCAAGCTTCTTTGTAGTTATAATCATTTTCTCAGTTTCCTGCTTCATAAAAATACAGACTATAAGGGCATCTCCAGTATTATATTCGATTGCCGATTCACAGAACTACAATGAGATTACAGCAGTTATTACTATTATTATTAAGTCTAATTATACTCACGTTACAGCTTCTTAACAAGAGGAACTGATTGGAGCTGTAAGCATCAGCACTATAAACTGAAAGGAGTAAAACTCGATTTAACCCACTGCTTCACGAAGAACAGTAAAACTGAAATGGTATAATCTCAGTGCAGTTATCTCCTAATAACTAGCAATCTGTTTTTCTAATAAATCGTATATGATTGCAGAATTTCATCATTTAGCGTTGCAAAGGTAGCTACAGCAGATTCAGAAAGAAATGATTATGGTAGCATTAGTTTTGTAGTTTAATTAAATTAAAGAGGTGCAAAATATTAATGGAAAATACGCAAATCAGCTACTGGCTGAATTTCATCATTTAGCGTTGCAAAGGTAGCTACAGCAGATTCAGAAAGAAATGCTTATGGTAGCATTAGTTTTGTAGTTTAATTAAATTAAAGAGGTGCAAAATATTAATGGAAAATACGAAAATCAGCTGCTGACTGCATAGCAGCTTTGGAAACTCACCCGATGAAAATGAGACGGCAGTTAATACAATCACGTCCACAGGTTTTGCTCTTTCTTATTCTGCTTGTTTATTTATTGCTGCTGTAATACCAGTTTGCTGTGACAGGTGCACACACTGTACTATTGTGCAATTTTGATCGAGGCCTAGGACACCTTTCTTGGAGACCTTCCCTGACAAATAAGTAGCTGTTGTCTGTATTCTCCTTTTTTTCTTCTAATGGTTATAACAAGATTGCTCAGTTGACCCACTTCAGCTACCGCTTCTTCATATTGTAACTAGTCCGCTACCTGACGCCATATTGATGCATTTTGCGTAATACTGTATGTGAATGTGGCAACCAACCTGCAACTGCTACAGCTTCAGGCTGAATTCCTGCAAAGGACAGCACAAGGCTTTCTTCAGATAGTAAGGTACAGGTCTAAGGAGGGGGAGGGGATGCAGTGGCTGGGAATGCAGAAGGTGGGTTAGTCTGTGCAGGGTCCTTTGTTTATCCACCGGCTTCTGGCATATTTGCTATCTGGCTATGCATAAGGGGACAATAAATAAATGTCATATTACAATATTTCCAAGCAGACTGCAGAGACAAGCAGAAACTGGAAAATGTTTTAACGCATATTTTTGCATCCCGTATATTTTATTAATTCCGAAATGGGTCTGTATTATCACATTTCCCTTTGTAACTGTTGAAAACAGTCCCCTGTAGATGGCGCTATATTTCTATAAACCATAGGAATTCGCGAATTTTAGGAAACTTCAGTGCTCCACAGGTGTGAGCAGCTCGCTGCTAAATTGGAAGCAAATTTCAAGGGATCTGTAGGTGAAATTGTACCAGCACTGACTTCCGCAAGCCCTCAGCAGAGCTCAGCCAAATGGAAAGCGTCCCAAATGATACACCAATCTGTTGGCACGTGACACGTCTCCATATTTTATTTTTAAAAACTATGTACTATTCTCTAAGAACGTACTTGTTATGTACTAACGATGTTTCACACTATAAACTGATAACTATTAGTGATGGTTTGTACTAAACAAATGACACTACCCCTTATTCATGTCTTAAATATAAATCTGAACTTAACCTGTTTGTAAACACTCTGTGCACTTTACATGGTTCCCTTCTCTGAACTTGACTATTTTAGGGTACTAGTACTAAATATTAGCATTTTGTCTCCAGTCCAAACAGATTGCTTTTATTTATTTCTTTGGAAGTGGGGAATTATGCAATACATTTTAGCTTGAGAATTCTCCTTGCCCTGTTTACACTTGTCTAGTCCTCTATTTATGGACATGTTGTGCAACGAGATTGTTGTTTTAAGAAGTGACATACATACGCGCACAGGTGTTTCTGAAATGTTGCTGATTTGGGGTTAACATTCTGCACCACCCGTGTTAAGATAACTATTTTTTACGAAGAGATTGTGATTTTTCTATAAACAATTAGTTGTTACAATTAGAGGCTTATATTAACAGAGAAATGCATGGTAATTCAAATACTCTTTATTGTATTACTTCGCAGAATCAATAAACACTGCCCAATTTGGAGCCTTTTGTTTTTCATTTTGTTTGGCTTTGTCACTAATTTTGGAGATAAGAAGATGAGAACAATGTACAGCAGATTTGAAAGCATCATTACCATATGATAGCATACTCACCAAGTGAAGTGACAACAGAGCATTTTAAATGACAAATGCTCTTTGAAAAAGCATGAAGTCACCAATGCACGATTTGTAGCTAAGCTCCCAACCTCTTGGATCAGGAAGACACAAGACCTAGCCCACTTATTTACTTAGGAGTTTATCAGAAAACAAGCTAACTTAACTTTTTTTAAGTATTTGGAAGTATGTAGCCCTGAAATCCTAAAGGTTTTGGATTTTTTAGCAGCACAGCAAAATCCCGAGACCAAATGACAAATCAGAGATGTTCTGCAAAAAGAATGAGATTGTGAGGATGAGCCTTTGATTGGTTTTCTCCACAGATCAGCAGACACATGCTATATTAAATATGCACAGTATAATAATTTCGCAGCTTTTTCCCTAGGATATTTTATGCCCGTTTTAATGTTTTGTCCGGTAGTTTGTGGACACTGCTAAGCATATACGTGAGTCACCGTGATACACCAAATTGTTGGTCAGTCGCTTCAAGACTATGCTTAGTTCTAGGACTGATTAAGGTTATAAGGAGATTATGAATGTGAAAGTTTTTTAATATTTAATAAGAGTTATCGCGTGTTTACCTGTCATCTGTCCAGATTTTTGCCTCACATTTTTTGGTCACTACCTCATAAAATGTGTTGTTTTTTAAGCAAATCATTGAGGATTGAAGTCATTAAATAATGGCGTGCATTTGAATTTGAGTTGCACACTTCATATCCTTCAGAAAACGCATGCCAAGACAAATTCTGTTATTCTAGCATCTTTTAAGTTTATAAGAGCAATCTCTCCCTATTTTGCGGCCGTTGTCCCCCCATTATTTTAGGCTTTGCCCAAATTCTTCATACTACGGTTGAGAGGCATGTTATGATTTTTTTCAGTCGTAGTACTACAGTTACTCATTGCAAATGCATCAAGAAGGGGAGGCATTTTCTTGCATGTTGCTACAAGAAATAAGTAGCGTTTCTGTTTTCTTATTGTGTTTGAAGTTTATAGTGGCAAATCTGGCAATATTGTTATAGGAGTTGGCTAGTTTAGTGAGATTATTTGTCTTTAGGTTAGTATATATGGGGGAAGCATAAAGAAGAGTAGAGATTAGATGGGAGTGGGCAATTGTAGTTCTGGCTGTTGGTGTTAAGAAGGGTTTTATTCTATATAGGGAGCCCAATGTTCTATTTACGGTTTTTATAGTGTTATTTATATGATTATCAAATGTAAGGTTATTGTCAATTAAGATTCCTAATAGTTTGGTGGTAGAGTTGGGAGTTATAAGGGTGCCATTATTCAATTTGATAGAGAAATTTATTGGGGGGACTTACTTGGAATAATCATTGGAGTTACCGCCTTTATGTAAGGGGATAATGTGGGAGATTTTCCAGATATCAGGGATGGTTCCTTCATTTATGGTTCTGTTTATAAGGATGGATACAGTATAAGCAACTGCTTTAGCTGCTTTTTGCCAGTATTCAGATGGTATTTGGTCAGCAGAGGGGGTACACGGCTTAAGTTTTTGGATATGTTTTTAGATGTATGAGGTAGCGATGGGTTGTATTTGGAATGTTGGGAGAGTATCAGGTAAAGAGGTAGGGAGATTAGGTTGTTTGTGGAAAGTTGACAGGCTAGAGATTTTATAGCGTCTGTGAAGAAGGTATTGAAGACATTAGCAGTTTGATGGGAGGTATTGTTGTCAGCCCCTAGAGAGGGTGGGGTGCTAGAGTGCCCTGGGTGTAGGAGTCTATTTAAGCTAGACCAGAACTTTTGTGGATTGTTATGGTAAGATTGCTGTAGTTTACAATAGTAGTTTTTTTTGTCAGTGAGTATTGCTTTTTTTGTAATATTCCTCGGCTGTCTAAATGTTTATGTAAACATAATAATAAACTTAGTTCCAAAGGTTGTGGCAGAGGAGGTAGGAACCACCAAAGAGCTAAATTGTGTGCATAATATCTGAGAATGAGAAACAGTGCTGCTATTTTGTATTCAGAGTATCCCATTAGGTCTGACAGGTAGGGAATAGAATGTTCAGTGCTTCCTCACCCAACTGTTCAAACAGGCTGTAGGAAGTGAGACGGCATAAAAGCTTGTGTAACATACACAGCCATGTCTCCCTGCTGTTCTTTATTGTGTATGGTGAAATACCTAGTTTTGTTCTACCTTGGAACACTTTTACATTAGGGGAGTGGTTCTGGTAAGCAAACAGTGCTTTTCATAGGTTTTGCTCATTATTCATATATTTATCTGATAAGTCTGCAAGATCCATGTAATATGCCTTATCTTAGCAGCTGGCATATCTGCCTCTGTCCTGCTCTTATCATTTCTTTATAAATTCCACCTGATCTGCTAATGAAGTATGACTGATGTGACAACTACTGGATGGGTGCTTCTAAACAATAGGTCACTCTATATCATTGAGATTTAGGCAACATACTTAAATGTACACTTGGTTATCACCTTTTCTGTTTATATCTTTAACTATGTAATCCTTGTATTAGCACAGTGAGACATTGCACTGTAGTTGTCTCTTTGAGCATACTTTGAAATAAAAGCATTTTGCATTTGTTTGCATTTCAGTTGACTTGTGCTTTCTGAAGCTCTGGTTAATATATTTAAATAATACACAGATACCTAAGCATATTTATAAACGTATGTGAGTTATTTAAATGCCTTTTTGCATACTTCCATTTCACACCCATACTTCATTATGGTATCCAGAACTTTTTAGGGTCTGGCATCTTTTAACTTAGTTACTAACCAGCTAATAATAAGCAATATTAGAAAGGGCAATGAGTTATTAACACAATGATAATACGATTGTTTGTCTAGGATGTCCTGCAGTGGATAAATTAATCTTTGTTTACCACCAATTATTCATATTTTCAAATTTAAGTTCATACTTTCATAACTGAGAGACATATGTGTTATTGAGGTGTATGGTGTAAAACACTATCATGGGAGACAGGACAATTCACTTTCAATGCTGGTTTATATGAAAGTATACTGGAAATATTGTTAGTTGTTTGCTAGTAATTATGAAAATAAGCAATATTTCCATATGTACTTAATATTTAAAAAAAAAAAAAACAGGTGACTTACAAATTGCTGCATGACATTAAGTGAAACCTTAGATGTTGAAGAAAAGCTGTCCTTGATATTTGCACTGTAAGTTGCACATCTTGAGAGATATCCTGTATTATTTATTTTGCTAATTATACAATCAAGCATATGTTTACATATTTCTGTAAATATCTCAATAAACATGCATGTATAGAGGAATTTCTTGTTGTCATGAGATAGCTTATGTCTGGTTAACAAAACGTGTCCTAACCATCTATTTTACAAAAAATATAATCTGGGGTGTAATATATTACGGTATTAATAGAAAAGGCCATGAATGCACTGCCACTGACTATTATCTTTGTAAAGAATATTTCTTACAACATTACTATTTGTGCAGTTTAATAGCTTTTATTGTTCACAACATATTTATATTTATCTATCTTACGCTTTTTAAGTTTATTTTTCGAAAAATGCTCTAGAATGCAAGACATATAGGCTGCTAGAGTTGTGGCATTACATACTAATAAACTTGTGTTAATGAGTTAAAGCTTAGTTTTTTAAAGACTGTTTTATCAAAATATCTACATTGATAGTGCAGTTTTTTAAGATAAAACTGTTTGAAACCTCCGCAGAAGAAAATGACCATGTAACCATTTTATGAAGTGGGTTTATCTCCAATTTGAGAACTATGCACTAACCTCCTGTTCTATTCTTCCTTCAAACAATTTGACAGTCAAGAAAACTGCCTTCTAGTTATTAATGGAGGTTTTACAGAGTGCTGGTCCTCACCAAATTAAGCTTCAGAGAAGTCATTGAGCAGGTCATTTATTTGCTATACCCTCTTTACTAAGTTTAGCATAGTAGGTAGGTGGAGTGGAACTAATCCTAGCAGCCAACAGTCAAGAGATATGAAGTGATCTTGGATGGGATGCCAGCCTGTCGTGGGATGCATGCATCTCCTGTAGACACACACACACACACATATATATATATATATATATATATATATATATATATACACACACACACACACACACACACACACACACATATATATATATATATATATATATATATATATACACACACACACACACACACACACACACACACACTGAAACGCTACATCTTTAATTGTGTATTTGTTATTGTATTGCTTTCCCCATATTTCTAATAAAATGAGCTGGTTGAATATCACATGAACTGTGAGGTATCACACCAAGAAACAAAGGAAAGTGTTAAGCTGACAATGCATAATATTGACTTTAACAAAAACATATGCACACAAAAAAACATTTTTGCAGGGTGGTAATGCCCATTCATCCACCACCCCCCCCCCCCAACATCAGCCACCATATCTTTATATGGTTAAGTTTCATTTGATATAAAGCACATTTCATCAAAATGAAAAAAAAGGCAGTGACACAACTGATTGAAAACACATTTCATTGAAACCATAAATGATCTGAATTGCATTTGACAGAAAACTGTAAAAGCCTATAGAAAATGACTGTGGGTTTGGTTGTAGAGCACAGGAATTAACAATGCAAATTAGTGTTGATTAGTATTCATATCTTGCTAAAGCCAACTGTTTTATTTCCCCTCAATGTCCACATGTCTAAAGCTTGTGTATATGCACCAGCAGTGATTCAGTGTGTCAGGAGTGTCCTCTTTTTAACAGTGTTATTGAGTGATTGTACTTCTGTTAGGGTTATGGGGTGCGGGGTGGCTTGTCCCTTGCAAAAAAAGCTTTTGGATATGTATTTAATGTTTGTGACATTTTCAGTGAAATGGGTTTCAGTGATTTATGGTTTCCATGAATTGTGTTTTTGATCAAATGGGAATCTGTTTTTGATGACATGAGTCATAAGCCTTAATAAATAGCTGAGATTGTGCACCTTGGAGTAAAAAGAGACACTGAATTACTCCACAGTTGTGTGATCTTGCTGATTACATTACTTATTGTTGGAGTTAAATGCGAGTTAGTTAAACCTAACTGGCTACTCCCATATTGCTATAACGTGATGTAATCAAACCTAGACATCCCCATTACACCCATGTCAGGAAAAGTGACGACATCTCACCTTTAAGAGTTGTATTACTTTATTTATTTTATTTATACATTTGTTAACTGGGTAAATATACTGGTCTGAAGATTCTTTTCAGGCATGACCTGGGCCACAAGGCATTCAAAAAACAATATTCTTGTCATAAGAACTTCTAATAAAATTATAGGCAATAGACATGCATGACAACATAAAATAACAACCACCATATATTAAGTGGACTATATAAATCATATAAAATTTATATATGTGTGTGTATTTATCAGGGACCAAGGGATAGCAGATAAATAATTAAAGAGCTACAGTTAGCCTAGTATGTAGAAACATTATAGGAAAATAGTTACATAATGAGGAGGTTAATAGAACATCCCAAACAGGTCTATGGCACTGTTAAATGGATTACAAAGAAATTGTGATTTCTTGTTTATTTGTAATTACCAAGACAGTGATATTGAGGAATTTCCCTAATATGTTTTTTTTAAAGATTTTCTAAAGTCCTTCAAGGTGGTAATGGACCAGATCTCCTGTGGCATTTTATTCCAGTATTCAGGTGCTGACTACTGCTGCTGTGTAAAGAAGTCTAACAAGATGGTCTGTATCTGTATTTCTGAGTGTACAGGCTGAGCTTCTATAGGGTAAAAATTATTTAAATGGAGGGCAGTAACAATCATTGAGTAGGTTGTAACTTAAGGTATTCAGATGGAGCCAGTTGCATCTGGTTATTTTAAGACAGTGATGTTCTTTGAAAGAGTTAAGTTAAACGAGTCTTAACATCTTTATTTTCTACCCTTTGCAGTGTTTTGTAAGGAATATAAGGCAATCACTGAAAGGGAGAATTCTAATCTAGGCAATAAAACATTTAATAACAATTGCTTTTCTAGCATCCTTTGTGAAAGGGTGGGATATTTTGTAAGCCAGTTTGAACTGCATGAGTACCTTCTGTGATTGCATTTCAGCATATGGAGCAATGATAGGGTTGAAGGTTAGGATAATGTGACTTTGTTGAATCACAGCTGGTGGAGGCTACAGATCAGGATCCAATATTTATACTAGTCATGCAGTCACTAGCTTTCTGCCAGTCCTAAATATCATTCAGTAGGTTTCTGGTGCTTAGTGTTAATTTTTTGATAAGCATCCAGTTCCACAGCAGTTTAAAAATCACTTTTCTGATACTCGGCGTGATTTCAGTTGACAATGATTATGATGGTCTGGTGAAATATCAAAGTTGAATAGCTTCCAAGAGAGAGCACAAATAGAGGAAAAAGCAGAGGACCTAGGACTGAATCTTGGGGAATGCCCATATCAGTGGGTAAGGGGTTTGGGTCAGAGGTATTAGCGTATATAGTAAAACATTCATCAAGTAGTTAGTTCTTGAATGAAGTACATACTGTCGCTCATCTTGTACATCTGAATAAGACGAAGAGGCTTGGGTGTTCAAGTTCATTTAAATTCATAAATTCCAATGCCCTGGATCAACTAATCCATAGTCCCACCAGGGGCTCCAATATCCTAGACCTGGTTATTACCAACATGGGAAATCAATGCTCCACACCTATGATCACTCCCTCATTGGTCAGGTCAGACCATAAGCTAATCACCCTTAACATCCACATCCCACCCCCACCCCCCAGTAAGGAAACTTTCATAAAAAACTTCTCCAAAGCCAACTTCATGCTACTCAAGTCAGAAGTTACAAACTTCATGACACCCATGCAGATGGGAACTGAAAGTTCGACTGCTGAGACCTACACTAAGGCACTGTACGAGCACATCCACTCATGCATGAATCGTGCCATCCCAAATTGAACCAAGATGCACTCCTCCAAAAAAGGAAGCCAGTCTGGTGGTCCCCTGCCATAAACAAACTTTACAACAAAAGGAAGAAACTGTTGCAGAAAAGAGGAAAATCCCAGGATGCAAAAAACTCCCTTACCAGCCTCAGTAAGAAGCTGAGATCCCTCATAAAATCCTCCAAAGCTAGTTATGAAAAAAAAATTGCCAAAGATTCTAAAGACAACCACAAGGCATTCTATAACTATGTCAAGAATCTAAATGGCAATGCTCAGATCTGCTCTGAGCTACAACAGAATAGCATTAAATATACTGATCCCAAGGATATTGTCAATATCCTGGCAGATCGATTCAGTGCCAACTTCACCCTCCTCTCACCCCCTAAATGTCCCATCTCAAAACCGGAAGATTGCCAAATTTCGGTAATAATGGCCACACAGGTAAAAAACGCACTCTCCAAAGCTAAGAATACAGCATCCATGGGACCAGATGACATCCTGGGCTGTGTACTACATAAACTACAAAAATGAACTGGCACCTCGCCTAAGTGTCATGTTTAATCATAACCTCACCTCAGGCTTTGTGCCCACTGAGTGGTGCACAGCTACAGTTATCCCACTCCACAAGGGGGAACCACCTTGGATCCCGGGAGCTACCACCCCATCAGTCTGACGAGCCTGATCTGCAAGGCCATGGAATGTATTATCATGGAACATATAAACAAATACACTGGCAACCTTAAAACACTGAACCCCACCCAGTTTGGGTTTGTGAAGGGCCGATCTTGTCTCCTGAACCGAACTGACTTCTTCAAATCAGTCTCCAGAGCCGTGGACGAGGGTAAGGCAGTCCACACAGCCTATCTGGACCTCGCCAAGGCCTTTGACACCATCCCCCACTCTGGAATCATAGATAAACTTACTAAGCTGGGCATTAATCCCTATGTCACTTGATGGGTTGCCAACTGGCTTACTGACAGAACCCACACTGTAAAAGTAGCTAACTCCAAATCCAGCTCCAGACAAGTGACAAGTGTAGTACCTCAGGGTTCAGTTCTGGGACCTATCTTGTTTGGCATCTACTTCTCTGAACTACCGGCCAACACTAAGGGACTGTGGCTAACAAAGTTCGCAGATGACTGCAAACTGGGAGCCATTATTGAATCCCCAAATGATGTGGATACTCTACAGAAGGGCCTTACAGAAACAGATGCTTAGAGCCAGAGCCATGGGCTCAAGCACAATGCCAAGAAATGAATAGTTATCCCCTTTGGGAAAAAAACATGTACCCGTGAATTACCACATAGGTGGCAGTACACTAAACACCGAAAGTGTGATGAGAGACTTAGGGACACAGGTGGACAGTGGTCTCACCTTCAATAACCACATCACCACAACAGTCAGGAAATCCTTCTATGTGGCACACATCATCTCTAAGGGCTTTTCATCCAGGAAAAAGGAGGTCATTGTCCCACTGTACTCATCCCTCATTAGACACATTATAGAATACAACACCCCATTTGGTATGTACCTCTCAAGACATCTGCAACAACTGGAAAGGCTGCAGAAATACCTCACTAAAAGAATCACAGGCCTAAAGCAGATTCCCTATGCTGACCACCTTAAAAAACTCCAGCTATACTCTGTTGCATATCATCTACTCTGAGGCGATCTCTGCTTAACATACAAGGCCATGTCAAACCCAGAGTTGTTGGACATGCTACACTTAAAGAAATCCCAATCCCCTCAGAGCCACATGCTCCAGGGATCTAAACCTTGTCATCACAATAAACAAAACATGCTGGAGAGATAGGTTCCTGACCCAGAGACTCCCCAGACTCTGGAATAGGCTGCGCATACATGTCAAGCAGAGCGCCTCTTTCGCCTTCTTCAAAAGGAACCTTGATGATTGGATGGGAGAAAGGAAATTCACCTCGGGGATCACGTCAGTCACCTTGCTAGACAGGGGTCCAGGAAAGTAAATAGTGTGGGAAGAAATAGCCAGGGAATTGTTAGGTTTGTATAGGCCCTAGGGCCATTAGCCTAGTACCAACCTATGAACCTGTAAGTAGTTTATTACATACAAACACATCAGGATGGATAGCAAGAACATGAAACTTAAACGAACAAACTGACTGACTACTACACACATACATGCTATCACTCTGGCTGCTCACTCAAAATGGCACTCTTGCTTGCATGTGGTCAGTACTTATATGCATGTGGCCACGGACTTGAAATCTTCTTAAAGGTATATCATGCACTCTGACCTACATCCTCCCTCTTAACTGAGCTGTCTCATATTGGCAATGACATTTGAAGAGGCATGCAATTATACAAACAATAATAAACAAAACAACATTCATGTCCAGGTTGCTCTGTATCTGGGAACTAGGTCTGGAAATGCGACCTGATCTCATAATGTAATAGTTAGGACTGGGTTTAGTAGCAGGGACAGTCACTGTGGAATGCTCTGCTTCAGGACTCGGGCATATTCTCAGGAACAGGGATTGCTGACGGAATGTCCTCTGCAACAGGAACATTGGACAAGTCACTCTGAGAATTAGAGTCTTTATTGCAGTCAAGATGCTGTAACACTGGTTTGGATACTGGTAATAAATGCTTCCGATTCCACTTCAGTTTCATTCCTTGTGATTCCATGATGTACAATCTTGGTTCTTGACACAAACCTTTCAAAAATCCAATGCAATCAAAACCTTTTGTTGTCTTCATCCTCACTACCTCCCTTTCTTTTAATGCTAGTCTTATCATAGTAGGACTTCTGAGACAAACGCTTTTTCAAAGTTGGCCTTTCACTGCTTTGTTGTGTTTAGCACATGGAACCAGTAAATTGCTGCTGATTGGTAATGTGGTTTTCGTTTGTCTCGACATAAATCTCTGCATAGGTGAACCAAGATGATCATCGCAAGGAATGTTTCTGAGATTTAGCAAGTTTAGAAAAACATCAGTACAGTAAACTCTCAGTTAACTGGAACTCAAGCAACCAGCAAAAAATATCGAAGAAATACAGTACAATTTTCATGTGTTACACTTTCTATCCCCCCCCCTCCACAGAAACATACCTTGCACTTTTAGAGTTTTAGAGTTTTAAAAAGGAAGATAGGAATAAATTCCCTCTCTCCCTAACCTGAGAACAAGTCAAACCAAACAAATAGTATAGAGTACAGTATTAGTCAGGTCTCTTTTTAATAGTAACTCTCAAGAAACCAGGAACTACAGTTATCTGGAATCTACCAATCCCCATGGGTGCCGGTTAACTGAGAGTTTACTGTATTGTCATATATGGATTTCTCTAACAGCTGTTTTGCATTTCGAACTGTACATTCAGCCAAGTCATTTGACTGAGGGTACTCATTACTACTTGTAATATGAACAAAGTCCCATGTTTCAGCAAATTGTTTAACTACTGGTTTGTAAACTGTGCAGCATTGTAAGAAATAACTTTGTGTGGACTACCATGGACAGAAAAATGCCTTTTCAGCTTAGTAATGAGAGTATTGGATGTTAGGTTAGGAAGTAGGTCAATCTCGAACCAATTTGAATAAGAGTCTACTAACACCAAGTAATGTTGACTATTCCACTCAAAGATATCTGTGGCTACTCTCGACCAGGGTACTTTAGGAATCTGGCTTAACTGAAGTGGTTTCTTTTGTTGATGTGGCTTTGTACTATTACATACAGAACAAGATGAAAGTACTTTCTCAATATCTTTGGACATAGAAGGCCAAAATACTAGTCCTCTCGCCCTTCTTTTGGTACAATCAGTTCCTGGGTGGAAGATCTTAATGTACTCTTGTAAGGATTTTGGAAAAAAATCACTTTAGGACCTTTCATGATGATACCATTGTCTGACCAAATGTCATCTCTATAGGAAAAATACTGTTGCACATATAATGGTAAACACGATTGTTTTGAAGGCCATCCTTGACTGATAAAGAGGTTGACCTTCTGAAGAATTGGATCTGGAGCTGTGTGAGATGTAAGCTCATCAGGATGTGTGGAAGAAACATTTCTCACTTCCATGATTTCAAAATCAGGTTGCTCATTATCATGCTGTTCTGTGTTTTTTCTGGGTGATCAGGATAAGGTATCAGCAAGATAAAGAAGTTTGCCTTTTGTGTAAACAAGATTAAAATCGAACTTTTGCAATTTGAGCATCATGTGTTGCAATCTCGTAGGAGCTGTGTGTATAGGCTTCCTCAAAATAGTGACTAGAGGTTGGTGGTCAGTTTCTATTTGGATAGGTCGGCAATAAATATATTCATGAAACTTTGAATATGCAAACACAATTGCCAAAAGCTCTTTCTCAATCTGGGCATACTGTATCTCGGTTTGGGGAAGAGTTCTCAATGCATAGGCTACTGGTCTACCTTCTTGAAGAATGACCTCATAAACAAAGACATTGGTAACCTCCAGTCTCTGGACCCCACCCAGTTTGGGTTTGTGAAAGGCAGATCATGCCTTCTGAACCTGATCAACTTCTTTGAGGCAGTCACCAAAGCCGTAGATGAGGGTAAGGTGGTTCACACAGTCTATCTTGACCTCACCAAGGCTTTCAACACCATTCCCCATTCTGGAATTATAGCTAAACTCACTAAACTAGGTATAAATCCCTACGTCACAAGATGAGTTGCCAACTGGCTCACTGACAGAACCCACACCGTAAAAGTTGCAGACTCCAAATCTGACTTCAAACCAGTGACAAGTGGAGTACCACAGGGTTCAGTCCTGGGACCTCTCCTGTTTGGAATCTACTTCTCTGAAGTACAGGCTAACACAGAAGGCCTCTGGCCAATGAAGTTCACAGATGACTGCAAACTAGGAGCCATAGTCGTGTCCCCAAATGATGTGGACATCCTACAGAAGGGCCTCACTGAGACAGATGCCTGGTGTCAGAGGTATGGCCTCAAGCTCAATGCCAAAAAGTGCATTGCCACCCCCTTTGGTAAAAACTCTGTATCCATAAACTACCACATAAATGGCAGTCTACCTAATGCCAAATGTGTGATAAGAGACCTTGGGACCCAGGTGGACTCTAGTCTCTCCTTTGATAATCGCATTGCCACAGTAGTCAGGAAATCCTTCTATGTGGCACACCTCATCAGAAAAAGGGTTCTCATCAAGGAAAAAAAGAGGTCATTGTTCCCCTCTACTTGGCACTCATTAGACCCATTATAGAGTACAACGCCCCTTTTGGAATGTACCTCACAAAACATCTGCAGCAGATATATAAGCCACAGAAGTACCTCACAAAGAGGATTACTGGCCTCAAACAGATGTCCTACACTGACTGTCTCAAAAAACTCCAGCTTTACTCTGTAGCATATCGCCTACTCAGAGGAGATCTCTGCCTAACATATAAAGCTATGTTAAACCCAGAGCTGTTGGACATGCTACACCTTAAGAAATCCCAATCCCTCCGAGCTACATGCTCTAGGGGCCTAAACCTTGTCACCACAATAAACAGGACATGCTGGAGGGATATATTCCTGTCCCAGAGACTTCCTATACTCTGGAACAAGCTACCCATCTATGTCAAGCAAAGTTCCTCATTAGCCCTCTTCAAGAAAAATCTTGATGAGTGGATGGGAAATAGGGGCACAGGAAATTAACTTTCTTGGGTGGCGTAAGCCATGGAACCTTGTTGGCTAGGCTTACTTAGGCCCTTGGGCCGATAGCCTAGTACCTACCTATGAACCTGTGACTGCACCTAGACCAGACTTAGAAGCATCACAGGAAGGAGTAGCTGGTTTGTGAACATCATAGCAGCATAGAGTGGGTGGACTGGCAATTTTCTGTTTCAGGACATGAAATACTCTTTGGTGATGTTCTGACCAGGACTAGGTAACATCTTTGCATGTCAGTTGTCTTAGCAGTGCTGGAAGTTGATTCAGGCTGGAATAAACTTGCCCAGATAGTTGACCATGTCAAGAAAATGTTGTAAGGCTTGGACATTGTCTGGAGGTGACATCTCAAGAATTGCTGTTTGTTTGGAAGGATCTGGTCATAAACCTGAAATGGTAAACAAATGACCAACATAAGTAAATTCTCATAGCAAAAATTTATATTTCTGAGGATTTAGCTTAAGATTCACTTCACAATCTCTTTCCAGAACTTTCTTGAGGTTTCTATCTTGTTCAACTTCACCATTGCCTCCAACTAGAATATCATCCACTATAATAGCACATGGATAGTCAGAAAAAGTTGTTGCATTGCATGCTGAAAGAGGTCACTGGCAGAATTTATTCCAAATAGCATTCTCAGAAATCTGTACCTCACGAATGGCATACCAAATGTATTTAGCAATGAAGATTTTTGTTTAAGCAAAATTTTCCAAAATGAACTCTTTGCATCTATGACAGAAAAAACAGTGACATTTGGCATGAAGGCTGCAACCTCCTCGACTGTGAGCATAGGATGATGAGGTCTTTTTAATGCTTTGTTCAAATCTCTTGGATAAATGCATATTCTGATATCATCTGAGCTTTTCTTATGAGCTACTACCATGGAGGATACCCATTCAGTTGGTTCTTCCACTGGATAAATTACTCCAAGCTGCACCATTTTGTCTGACTTGGCTTTGACTCTGTTCTGCATAGCTACTGGAACTTTCCATGCTGGTCTGATAACTGGGTGACCTCTGGGTCTAACTTCATGGAGTACACAACTGGGAGTTTGCCTAGTTTGTTTTCAAAAATATCAGCATACTCCAAAAAATAGTTTGGGCTACATTTAAGCTGTTCTCATTCAGGCTTACATGGTGAACTTCTTTGTTAAATGAAAGCAGTCCCATTTTCAAACTGTCTCTGAGGCCTAATAATGACTGCACATGTCTCTTGACTATGTAAAACTGCAAGTCATAGCTGTTCCCAGCAGAGAAACATGAAAGCACTACTGAGCCTTCAGTTTGAATTTTTTTACCACCATAAGCAACAAGCTTCACACACTTTTCCAGATCAAGTTGTTCTGCAGTTTTTACTCTACCAAATGTTTCTGCTGATATAACATTGCACTTTGAACCAGTGCCTACTTTGAGCTCAACAGGGCTCCCATTAATCCAAACAGTACAAAAAATGTCATTTTTTGCACAAATCAACTGCATTGTCTGTTTCTCTTCACCAACATAAGCAACAAACTTTGCACACTTTGCCAGATCAAGCTGTTCTGCAGGTTTTACTCTAGCAAATGTTTCTGCTGATATAACATTGCACTTTGAACTAGTGTCTACTTTGAGTTCAATAAACTCCCATTAATCTAAACAGTACAAAAGATTTCATTCTTTGCCCACAAATGTACTGCATTGACTGTTTCACCAAGCACAGACACACCATCAACATAAAAAGTAGGGTTGCAGCTTTTTGACTGATCAACTTGCTTCTTTGTGTGTTCTCTTTTAATAAAAGAATGTGCCTTGTTTGATTTACAAATCCTTTTGAAATGATTCCACTTATTGCAAGAATGGCACTGCTGACACAAAGCTAAGCACTTTTCCTCGTTTGTGTTCATGGTTTCCACCACAGTTATGACAGCTGACTATGAGGCTTGCTACAGGCTTTGCTGAGTCACCTCTGTGCTTTTCTGCGTATGCCCTAGGCCTTACTGAAGGTACTCTGGGTTTTACTGAATTTGCCCCACCCTTAGGTCTGTATCTTTTAAGCTCTTGCTGCATGCTCTCTACATTAGCTTTGGAAGGTACTGGAAGCAAGCTTTTCTCATTTGTAAACATACTTGTGTGCTTTTCTGTAAGCTAATATATCTAGCACATCTCAGTGGCCTTATTTAATGTTAAATTGCTGTCTCGAAGCAAAATCTTTCTCACTGTGTCATTATCAATACCACACACAAGCCTGTCTTTTATCAACTCATCTCTGAAATCCCCAAATCTGCACATTTTAGCCTTATTTCTCAAGTCAGTTATATATGCTGCAAAAGTTTCACCAAGCTTTTCATCTCTTGTGTAAAATAAGAGCCTTTCCATTGTAGTATTCATTTTGGGGTTACACATTTCTCTAAATGTATGTTTTAAGCATTCAGGGTCTTCCCACATTTCAGCCAGTAACGCAATATGGCAGTCTTCCCCCTTTCCTGCAAATACAGCAGGTGTATATACAAATGAATGCTCTCTTTCAATGGCTTCTGATCCAGCAAAATTAAGCAGAATAAATGCCTTTGTATGTGCATCTTTGTCAGAAAAAGCAGCCTGTATGAAATTATTGTACTCCTGCTCAAACACTCTCCAATTGTCTGCAATATTGTTATCAAACGCAACTGGTGCAGGTCTATGAAATCCTTTTGCCATGCCAACAAATTACAGTAAAACACAATGCAGTCTTGGCCCTTGTAATTTATGTATGAACACACACACACCGGGCATTTGTAATAATATCCAAATGCACAGTAAACTCTGAAAAACTGTACTTTGTGAAATAGTCTTTGAAATAACTATACTTTGTAAAATAACTTCACTGTAATATTGCACACACTTGCTAACACTTTCTACACTACAGATGTTTTGAATAGCTTTAGTTAATGCAAAAAAAGTAGTACATTGTAAAAAAAATATGGTTGTTTTCCCTTTTTTTATAAATTTTATGTGATTCGGATATTGTTTCAAATGTTTTCATAACTATTTTGAATATTTTTGCAATATGTCACAGTTTCGGATATTTTGTTTAATTAGAAATTTGTTTTGAGCATTCTGAATGCTTCATTTTATATTTATTCCGAGAAAACTCATTTAAGTGAGATTTAGTACCTGGAAATTGTTTCTGACCTATTTGCAAGTTGTTTGAGCAGTAGGGATGATCCATTCCTATATATTTCTCATTTCTAATTGCTTGCCTCATGGTTCTGACTCTGGATCACCATGCCGACACCATGTTGCTTGTCTTGTACATCTGAATAAGACGAAGAGGCTTGGGTGTTCATTTAAGTAGTTTATTACATACAAACACATCAGGATGGATAGCGGGAATATTAAACTTAAATGAACGAACTGACTGTGACTGCTACGCACATAAATGCTATTGCTCTGGCTGCTCACTCAAAATGGCACTCTTGCTTGCATGTGCTCAGTACTTATGTGCAAGTGCCCACTGACTGGAATGCTTCTTAAAGGTATATCAAACACTATGATCTGCACAGACTTCATCCAAAAAAAAAAAACAATAGCAGATTTAAAGTTTGCCTACAAGAATGTTATGGCTCACAAATTTGAATACTTTTTTTTTTTAGCTCTATGAACATTTCCCCTGTTAAGTTTCCCTTTTTTAGTCTTGAAGGAAACAGTATTAGTCGGTAAGAGGTGAGAAAATAGCTGTAGCAGTACTGCATCTGACTGTGAAGCCATGTTGTTTTTCTATGAGAATTACATATGTATTAAAGAATTGCAAAATCATGGGTCCATAGGAGATTACTTGGCTAACAGCTTAAAAGCCCTTACAAGCCTAGCCAGTATAATATGATTTTACCCAATATATGATCCCTACGGGCAAGAAAGTGGCATGGATTTGTGCCTGTGCTTTGAGTAAATCTGGTTGTATAAGAGTTTTCCAAGCAGTTTAGTTATTGGATCCAGGTTAGGTACTGGGTGGTAGTCTTCAGCAGTTTTGGAGAGAAGAAACCTTTAGAAAAGGTATTATAATAAGTAGCTTAAACAGGTTAGAGTTGGATTTAGTAGTTACAGATAAAAGAATTATGGGTCAAAGGGGCTGTTAAGAAGAGGCTGAATTATGTACAAACTGAATTTGAAATTGGTCAGAATTTTGCTAAGTTCTTCATTAACCTCCTCCTTTGTGATAGATTTGAAGTAGTTACTAGTGCACAGCTAAGAGGAATAGCATTGTAAGTATCAAATAAACTGCTTAACTTCAAATTCTGTGCCACTTTCTCTTTTAGTTTTGACACATGCTATCTGCTAGATATCTATTATAAAATAAGGGACCTGTTCATGTGACCTCTCTGCACATCTAAGATATATTTTACAAAATAAGGGACCTATTAGAGTGACTTCTCTGTAGATGCTACAGTTGTTCAACTGGAAAGTGCAAACAGCAAAAGGATTGTTTTCCTGTTACCTAAAATTTCAATCTTCTTTGTCTCTCTTGTTGAAATTAATGTGGGTGAGGCCCCCCACAGGGGCTTTGCTCTCCATTCAAAAACCCTATTACTCATTTCAATAGGTCTGTGCAGCTAATTCCAAAATTATGGAGTAGAAATATACATTTTCGTACTTTGAATCAGATGTACCTATTGTTTTTTTCAGAAATGAAACCAGCGACAGTCTCATTTGTTCACAAGCAATACAGGGAGCTCAGTGTAGTGACTTGCCAACAGCTATCCCAAACTCTGTAGACTACTTTTTAGGAAAATGTTCACTTTAAGCTGCTTTTCTTTTCAGCTTTGCTTTCATGAGCATGTCAAATGCATTTGCAAAATACATACAGTATATCTGTTTCAGTTTTAGTAATCTTTGTTTGCATTCATAAAATCCCAATTGTAATGAAAATAACTTAATCTTGTTTTGCTGTGCAAAGTCCTTCTCTAGCCCTGGTCCTACCTAAATCCATCTTATCACATCCCAGTCACTGGGCTTAGCTATATACTGGGGCTTATTGGCCACAGTCTGACTTCTGTGATCCTCCTCTTTAATTCATGTATAACCATATGTTAAATGTTTCATTCTGTGAGTGTTTAACCTCCTCTTTTTCTAGACTGAATTCTATTTACTTAGTTTCAGTTTGCCATATTGCTTTTCCTGTCTACTGGTGTGATGTGTGCTCACTCTGTTTCCTTCTTCTCTGCCTGCACCCCCCTTTATGTTTATCCTCTATTCATTCTCCATTTCCCTTTCTTATGTTTCTTAGCTTACTTGCAATCAGTCTGGCTCTATAATCAACATTTACCTGTAAAGTGCTCTTCTTTTTTAGAGCATGAAGTATGTCAACTTCTCTGTTACCCTTTATTGTCTTTTTTACCTCTTAGCATCATCATCACCACCGTTATCTACACTCTACCCTTTTAATTTGCACTAAACTTGAAAAGTGTTTAATTTTACACACCATTTCTTGCAGCTTTATCACCCCTAAAAATGCATCAATACCTGTGTCAGATTGTCCTTCCTACTTTCTGTCCAATAGCTTTATCATTCAACATCTTTCTGCATGCTGATAGAAGAGCACAGGTGGTCAATGTGGTGATGTAGGTGCCCAAAACCAAACAAGTCAGATCTCCTATAATCTGAAGGCCTTTTACACATACTCTTCTTGATCTGCAAATGAGTCATCAGATACCTTGATTCCTATTGTTAACAATCTTGTGATAATTGGCCATATCCTAGTTGGTGAGATCTTAAGTATTTTATTTGATTGCATTGTTTATCGTTCCTAAGAGACTGAACCACACTCAAGTGAGTGTGTGACATTTGCCCAACTATAAGTCTGAAATTTATTGGAGATGCAAGTATAAAAAATAAAAATAATTCTTCTCCTGGACCTGATAAGATTTGTAATGATGTGAGGTAGTGCCACCTATGCTAGGAGGTGTAAGCAGTGCATGTGTAACATATGCCAGCCTAGCCAGCTGGACTTTTGTAAAGAATTATATATCATTTCAATATCAAACTGATTTGAATGGATGGTTGTCTTAAAAATGTATTTGTAAGTTCATTGTGTTAAACGTGTATCAACAGTGGGTCCTGATGGACAGAAAAGAAATATACATGTATGTCAGAATGGAAGGGAAGGGGTTAAGCTCAGCTAACCTTGAGAAAAACAGCCTGAAATTAAATGACTTGGTTTAGGCCATAAAGATTTTATCTCACATTCCTGAATGCAGCCAATGGCACAATGTCTGTGAAAAGCCTTTCTACAGGAAGGGTGAAAGTACTGCAATTGTTTTATAGCTTCCATATGCTGTATTAAGCCTTAGCAACATTCTATGTGTGTATTGTGAGACCTCTGTGCCAGTTCCTGGCTCAGTTGCTAGTGAAGTGGTAGTGTGGGAACCACAGAGTCTGGTGACCAGATGTAATGTCATTCTGTAGCCAGCACTGAAATTGTATTTGAATACTAGAGGGAGCTGTGATAGATGCACTCTGTTTTTGGAAATGACACATGACACTCATCTACTTCATCTTGCCTTGCTTCAATACGTAACCAGGGAACAGTAATTATTTAATCAATTAGGAAACTATAGTGAGATTAGCTAAATGTTGTTTTTTCTGTATCTGTCTGAATATTTCCATTTGTGTTGTTTTTATATTTTATGTGAATTGAAGCTCTGTTTTTTGTTATAAATAGATATTCAGTGTTTTCATGTTTTTTTAATTGTTTATTATTAAATATATCTATATCTTTCATTGTGGCTGGTCTTTTAGAAAATATTTAGCACCTGAGAGTACTTGCATTTATTTAGTGGCACTGTTGCTCCACATTCCTGAAAGTCTTACTGCTTGGTCAAACTTTACCAGTTGCATAAGTATTAATTTTAAGTGTAATTGGGTACCCTGTTAAGAGCCTTAGAATAGCTGGCTTTGGGTGTTCCGGTGGCAGTGTATCTACTTTATAGTCTGAGTGGAGTTGGCAAAGCAGGTAAGCTGAGCCAATCTTTCCCAGGTGTGTGTGTGTGTGTGTGTGTGTGTGTGTGTGTGTGTGTGTGTGTGTGTGTGTGTGTGTGTGTGTGTGTGTGTGTGTGTGTGAATTACATCTCAAAGAGACTGTGTGTTCGTCAGCTACTTTGAACAGGGACACTGAGAGAGCTGATTTCACACAGAGGTTAGTGGAGGACTTGGCTTGGAACACCCATCTAAGGGGCTCAAATCTATAGCTGTGTCAGTGAGGAGTCTTATTTGGGGGCATGGAGAGAAAGCCCAGCCCCAAGACTAGAGTGTGCATTCCCTGTGTACTCTTAGGGGAAATTGTACTTGGTGCAGAGAACTGCATCTGAAAATACGGTGTGTGTCTATTTTTTCTCAATTAATGTTCCCCACTGGTGTCAGTGTGAGGATTGAGGCTCCTTGATCACTGGCCCAAAGGAGAGACATCACATATTGGTGTGGATATTAACTGAACATTTGTAGCCTGTAAGCAGTTGTCACTAAAGGTGTGTGTACTCTCAGCAGCCACAAGGTAAACATATAGAGTTTCATTTTTCACAACAATTTCATTTATTTATTTTTAGTTTAGTTTAGTAAGGTAAAGTATGCAGAGATTTCAGCAGAGGATTATGGCAAGTTGACTGTGAACCAGTTGGCTATGATGTTCTAATCCAAAGGACTGGTGCATGCCAATCGGACTAAAGAGGAAATGATTTCAGCATTAGTCACAGTTGCAACACAGACCAGCAACCAGGAGGGCAACCAGTCTGGTGATGGGGATGTGTAGCCCTCTGAAATAGGACAGTTCACCTTTTCCTCAGAGGATTTAAAAGACCATCTGGAATTAAAGAGACTGTAACTGGAGGCAAAACATATGGAATTAAATCGGCAGAGAGACTGCGGTATTTGGAGGTAAAAGGAAATGAGAGACTGCGACATTTGCTGTCCAAAGAAAATGAGAAGCAGTGTCAATATGAGAGGGATATGCTGACTCTTCGATGAGAACATGGAGGTAATGGTAAGGGAACAACTAAACCCCAGAAGCAACAAAGGTCAGTAGATTTCTTCCACAGTATAAATAAGGTGATAATTTTGGTAGCTTTATTCATATATTTGAAGGAATATGTTAACAGTATAATGTTGATCAAAGGCTCTGGGTATTGCCCCTTACTCCATGCTAAAGCTGTAACTGCTGTTTCTAAATTGTCTGATACTGATTGTTTAAATTATGACAAGGTTAAACAATGTTTGTTGGAATGCTATACGTTAATACCTGAAACTTGTAGAGAAACGTTTGTGAGCATAGACATAAGGCAGATGAAAGTGTATGGGATTATATTGCTGAGCTAAGCGCTTATTTTTAAAGGTGGGTGAGTGGGTGTCAAGTCACCACTTTTGACAGGCCTTTTGATGAGGGAACAAACCCTTAGTACTTTGCCTAAGGACATGAAAATCTGATTGGAAGACCAAGAGTTTAACACTGCAGATGAGCTGGCGAGAAAAGGGGGTCTCTACTTAGCAAGTAGGGCACGCTGCACAAGAAGGGGATACCCAGTGCTGCACATGGATATAAGGGAACCCATGGTGGGCAGCCCAAACCACCCTCAACAGGGTCCACCAGTAACAGGGGAAGTCACTAGTTCAGGTACGTGGCCAGGATCAAGGTTTAGATGTTTTAGCTATAACCAGAGGGGCCATGTAGCATACAAATGTCCACTGAAGTAAGATGGGGAACAAAAGGTGGGGGAGCCAGCAAGTGGGAATAATAGTATGCTAGTAGTAAGTTGTCTGGAGACAACAGAGGTACCAAACTATCACCTGAGTTTATATCCTATCTTAATGGATGGAAAACAGGCCACTGCTAAGAGAGACACAGGCTCCAACATAACCACTGTGAAGCCTACAGTAGTTAAAGATTAGCAGTAGTTGCTTGGGCAGTCCACTCCCATCAGAGCTTTAGGAGGGACCCTATTCAAAATACCTTTGGCCAGGGTTCACCTTGACTGGAAGGGTGGAAAAGGAAGCAAGCAAGTAGGTGTGTTTGAGGATATCCCTGCAAATGTCTTGATAGGGAATGGTTTTGATAATGCAGTACCTTGGGTGTATGCAGTTACATGCAATCAGACTTGCAGACAGGCATTTGGGTCTGGTAGCCTGGGGAAGACCCAGACAGGCCCTACACATGAAGCCAGGGCTGGTGATATGACTATTTCAGGGAGGGAGCTACCCTGTACCAGTGAGCCTGAAGGTGAGCCACAACTGCTGATAGGTACTGATGTTACCTTGGACAGTGTGACTGCAAGGGCAGGTGTTAATGGTAGTACCTAGGCTGACAGTGAGGCACTGCTGTCAGAAGATACCAGACTTTCTGTGGAAGGGAG
The DNA here is from genome assembly GCF_019279795.1 of Protopterus annectens. NCBI lineage: Eukaryota > Metazoa > Chordata > Ceratodontiformes > Protopteridae > Protopterus > Protopterus annectens. Next base: position 406,131,800 of record NC_056738.1, read on the forward strand.
TTAGGAAGGGTCTCAAAGGTAGAGTTGAGACAGGTTCAGCTCTCAGACCCTACTTTACAAGGCTTGAGGGAGGTAGCTAAGGAGGCACCTGATTCTCAAGGAAAAGGGGAGTCTGTATAGTGGAACACAGGATAGGTTTCCCAAAAAAATACTGACTGACAGAGATGTCAGTTTCATGTCAGACCTGCTGGCTTATCTACTGGAGCACTGTGGGGTGAAGCACCTAAAGACGACTCCTACCACCCAAAGACTAATGGTCTTGTGGAGAGGTTAAACTCTACACTGAAAACCATGCTAAGGGCATTTGTAGACCAGTTTAAGAAAGAATGGGAAAATATTTGCCCCATTTGCTGTTTGCATACAGAGAGGTACCCCAGGAATCCACAGGTTTTCACCCTTTAAGTTGCTGCATGGGCATAGGGTGAGGGGCCCTTGCATTTGATCTGTGATGAATGGGAATGTGAGTGTGAATCCTACAAGGAGTCTGTTGTGGTATATGTCATAAATCTCATGACAAGGCTTAGGGAGCTCATAGGCTTGGCCCAGGAGAACCTGGCAGGAGAACAACAGCAGAAAAAAGGTCTGGTATTACAGGAATGCTCAAGCCCGAGAGTATGCTGTAGGGGTTCCCCTACAAAACATGTAAAACCCATAACATCTAAAATCATAACATCGAAACCATAACATCTAAAACCCAAAACATCTAAAACCCATAACATTGAATTTCATAACATCTAAAATGTGCATCACAACATTGAACACTACAAATCACATGAAAATAACATCCCATCCACATATAATGACACCAAACTAACAAACACACTTTTTGCTACATTTCTGCAGGGGGGGCAAGCCCCCCGAGCCCCCATACACCCCCCTTAATTTAACACTACGGTGGGAAAAAGTTAATTTCCTAACCCCACTGTATCACGATCACCATAAAGAATATACACATAATGTCTATATCACTTACCTATATGGCCTAAAAAACACATATAGTGTGGCAAAATAAACACTATATAAATAGTATAAATTCCTACACTATATAAATAATAACTATAGAAATAAAAACTACAACATCTCATAGTGATACCACAAGATTAACATATTAAACTATAACATTTACATGTTTGATAATGCCCTATTACATACTATACATTTTAGATGTTATGAAATTTGATGTTATGGATTTTAGATGTTATGGCCTCGAAGTTTTGATTTTAGATGTTATGAGTTTTAGATCTTTTGAAGGGGAACCGCTGTGGGGCAGCATGTTATGGTGCTCATCCCTGTCAGACACAATAATCTGCAAGCAGCTTGGAAAGGATCCTTCCCAAGGGGTAAGGAAGGTCAGTAATGTTCACTGCATGGTAAACTTGCTAGGCAGGAGGCAGGGACTCAAACTGTACCATGTTAACATGATGCAGCCTTACCATGATAGGAAGGTTCTTATGCTGATTATTTGCAGTGGGTGGCAGGAGGAGTCTGAGGGGGATCTGGTGACTGATCTCCTCACCAAGGCTTGAAGTGATACCTCAGTGGAAGGGGTAGCAATGTCCCAGTGGCTATCTCCTACCCAGATTTGAAAAATCTGAGCAGTGTTACAGGAGTTTGGGGGCACGTTCACTGGGAAACCTGGATGCACCCACCTGGTTCAGCACCATAGTGGGGTCAGCAATGCCAATGCAGATGGGCTGTCAAGACAGGGTATTGGTTAATGTGTTCCCAGACAGGTCCATTTCTCTCAAAGAACGTTTCTCCAGGGTCACTTGAAAAACTAGCTTGAGCCTTCAAAGGGGAGAGATGTGATGATGTGAGGTAGTGCCATGTGTGCTAGGGGGAGTATGGCAGTGCGTGTGTAACATATGCCAGCCTAGCAAGCAGGAGTTTTGTAAAGAATTGCATGTTATTTGAATATCAAACTGATTTGTAGAGATACTTGTGTTGAAAATGTATTTGTAAAGTTGCTTGTGTTAAAAATGTATCAACAGTGGGTCCTGCTGGACTGAAAAGAAATGTACATGTACATCAAACTGTATTGTTGTAACTGATTAAATGTATGTATTTTAACAGAGGATGCTGGAAGGGAAGGAAAGGGGTTAAGTTCAGTCCAGCTAACCTTAAGAAACATAGCCTGAAATTAAATGACTTGGTTTTGGCCATAAAGATTTTATCTCACAGTTCTGAATGCAGCCAGAGACACAATGTTTATACAAAGCCTTTCTGCAGGAAGAGTAGAGGTGCTGCAATTGTTTTATAGCTTCCAGATGCTGTATTAAGCCTTAGCAAAGCTCTGTATGTGTATTGTGATATCTCTGTGCCAGTTCCTGGCCCAGTTGCTAGCGAGGTGGTAGTGTAGGAACCACAAAGTCAGTTGAACAGATGTGATTTCATTCTGTATCCAGCACTGAAATTGTATTTGAATACTAGTAGAAGATGTAATAGATGCACTCTGTTTTTGGAAGTGATACAAGACCCTCATCCATTTCATCTTGCCTTGCTTTGGTAAGTAACAAGGGAAGAGTAATTCTGCAGCCAGTTAGGAAAATATAGTGTGATTAGCTAAATGTTATTTTTTTCTATATCTCTCTGAGTCTTTCCATCTGCGTTGTTTTTCCTGTAAAATTAAATCTGGTGTTTATTGTAAATAGGTATTCAGTATGCCTATTTTTTATTTATTATTAAATATATCTATTCCGTTCACAGTGGCTGGTCTTTTAGAAAATATTTAACCTCTGATAGCATTTGCATTTATTTAGTGGCAGTGTGGCACCACATTCCTGAAAGTCTTGCTGCTGGGTCAAACATTACCATTTGCATAAGTATTAATTTTAATAAGTGTAATTGGGTACCCTGTTAAGCACCTTAGAGTAGCTGACTTTGTTCTGGTGGCGGTGTATCTACCTTATAGTCTGTGTGTGTGTGTGTGTGTGTGTGTGTGTGTGTGTGTGCGTGTGTGTATGTGTGTGTGTGTGTGTGTGTGTGTGTGTGTGTGTGTGTAAAAATCAAATCTCAAAGAGAGTGTGTGTGTGTCAGCTACTTTAAACAGGGACACTTTCACAGATTTCACATTTCACAGAGAGAGTGGTGGAGGAGTTAGCTTGGAACACCCAGCTAAGGACTCAGTTCTATAGTTGTGTCAGTGAGGAGTCATATTTAGGGCCTGGAGAGAAAGCCTAGCCCCAGGACTGGAGTATGTATTCCCTGTGTGCTCTTAAGTGAAATTTTACTTGGTGCAGAGCGCTACATCTGAAAACACTGTGTGTGTCTATTTTTTCTCAATGAATGTTCCCCACTGGTGTCAGTGGTGAGAATTGAGGCTCATTGATCACTGGCCCAGAGGAGGGATATCACAATATTCCAGCAATTTTATTAAAAAAAAAAAAATAGCTAGCAGATGGAGATTATCTTATTGTATTTGTGTGGGTAATCTCCATGCACTTGCAATTTGCCACTAAGCTGAAAAAAATATTGTCATACCAATTCACAAAGGACATGATAAGAAGTTAACTGGTAATTCTTACCTAGTTGTTTTTTTTAGTATTGTTGACTAGTGTTTTAAAACAGCTCTGCTTTACTGTTTGATATCTCTTAAGCTTGAGTCTCACAACCACTTTCAACATGGGTTTATGTAACACAAGGATGTATTTTACTGTTGTTGTTGTCTTTTGGCTTTTCCCGGTTAGGGTTCACCACAGCAGAACTCCGGTCCGCTAATGATTGGCAGTAGATTTTCACAAACGCCGAGGTGCCAGCTTGACGTTCAACCTTCAACAAAGGCACGCCAATTTATGCATGTCTTTCGAACACCCACCCAACTGCGGGGAGGACATGCAGACTCCACACAGAAGGCACTCTCCACACTCCAGCCGAGAATCGAATGGGAGAGCCTCTTGCTGTGAGGCAACAATGCTACCACTGCACCACCTTTGGAATTTTATATGACAGTCAGTGATGCCTTGGATATTGAGATTCTGGCAGATAATATCTGTCTGGATCTGTCTAAGGCTTTCTGTTCTACAGCGTAATATTATCTTTAACAACCTTCAATGTCAACTTATATGGCCTTTCATGGATTCAAAATGGGAAGAGAAAAAAACTGTCACGTAATAGTGTTCCTTAGGAGTCTGTTTTGGGCTCCCTCCTTTTAAATGTTTTCATGTCTACACTTATGGGTAGTTGTTCTGCATGGCATTTAAAGTAGGGATTGTTTTTACCCTCTGAAACTTGCATCCATTTTAGACCAGTTCATCTCTGGTCATTAATGAATAACAATAAGGTCAGTACAAAGAAATGATCCTTTATTAACTCTGGAACAAATAATTAAGAGTTCTTCTATGCCATATACAGCTAGTTATTGGGGTCATTTGAATACTACTTAGCCTTAGGCACTTTTGTTGATAAAGAAATCTTAACTTTTGTTAACATCTAATCTGTTATTTTTTGTTGTGTCTTTCGGCTTTTCCCGGTTAGGGGTCGCCACAGTGGAACTCTGGTCCGCTAATGATTGGTAGTTGATTTTTACGTGCTGAGTTACCAGCCCTGATGCACAACCTTCAACAAAGGTACGCCCATTCACGCATGTCTCCACGCAGAAGACGCTCTAGCTGAGAAATGAACCAGACAGCGTCTTACTGTGAGGCGACAACGCTACCGCAGCACCACCACCGTGGGTTTATTATTAATGTGTTTTATCATTATAAGAAATATTAAACTTAACTTCTAAAGTTATTTGCCATTATGTAAGGCCCCTGTTAAGCCTCTCATGGAGTAGTATAGTCACCCTTTTTGAATTTAGTCAGTGACAGAAATAAAATAACGAGAGAATGCAAATATATTACACTAGAGAAATTAAAGGAATCACGTCTGAGTTACTCAAGCTGGTTGCAGACTCTCCATCAAGTCAATATATTACTGACTTTGCAGAAATAGTATCTTAACTGCTTTTAAATCGTGAACTTGCTGAGGTATATAGAGCCAGTTTGGGTTTAACATTCAACAGCTTTCCATTAATGTCAGGAACTATAGCAAATGTATTGATCTTGAGTCTGGAGTTACTAATATAAAGGCAAATGTTTCCCTTGTCATGCAGGTAGAATGTAGAGCAGTCTTCTTAATTTCATTAGATCTTTGGTGACAGTAGGTGGATGCAAAACAAAACTAGATAACTTAGTAGAGGTCCAGTGTTTTCTTTCTTTTGCCTCAGTATACAGGCTCTCCAATGGCCTTAAAATGAGGTATAGTGTCTAGGAGGCCCTCACACTGTAACATTATGAGTTCATGAAGCTACACTGCTTTCTGGGGAAAATATTAGCAATTTTTATGAACTAGTTAATTGGCAAAAAATCCCCTATTGGATACAGCTAGCTGTAACCTTCAGTAAAATTATATGTGACAAGCTGGGCACATAATGAAAACATGTGAAGAAAAGTTACATTTCATATCCTGACACACATGAATATTCTGCAAATACAGTTATTTATGTGTAATAGGTACAACACAAATGATCAAAATAAACTCTAACAGAAAATGTAAAAATAAAGTAATGCAAACCGGAGAAGACTAATGAGAACAGCTAGAAGTTCAGCTCACCACTCAGACCTATACTGTCCCACAGACACGTACACATGCAGGAGCACACACACAGGTGTGTCTGTGTAGAGATATACTTATAGGATTGTTCTGAAGCCATTTATGGCTTTATTACCAACTAACCAAGATTTTACAAAAACAGTAAATTGTCAAAAAAATAGGGAAATGAGAAAATAATACTACCCTGTCATTATGACAACATCCATATATCCCTGTGGTTTCCAAACTCCATTACCCTTTACAGAGTAACTATTTCACCTCAGTCTCTTTTCTCTCTCCCTCCCTCTTTCTCAATGTTGCATGCGCATGCGCATGTCGTACACACACACACACACACACACACACACACACACACACACACACACACACACACACACACACACACACATACACACACACACACACACACATACACACATATATAAACACACACATACACACATACACACATATAAACTCACACATACACTCATGCACACTGCTTCACTAAGTACAACATAGCACTGTTGCTATAAAATTAGTTCCCAGTTGAAATGTCAAGACTTTTGAAATGTTGGCAATCCAAACACAAAGAAGAGTGAATCTTGAAAATCTTCTCCTTTAAACATTTTTGCCATGCACCCCCCCCCCATGTGAGCAGCAGGACCCCCACACCTCCAAGCTTATATATACCAATTCCAAGATCGACATACCTTGGAGAAAAGGGAAGATTCTGAGAAATGGCATCTCGAACTTAGTATATTCAAGTCTGTTTTTTTTGGCCATTCACTCTTCACTTTTCAGGATTTGCTCTAGCGGGTCCCAACATTTCATATGGTTACCTTCTTAAAATCAAGTCCTAAAATGTGAAAAAAAAAAAAAAAAAGAACTGAAAGTGTAAATGACAAACATCATATTTCCCCCACCCCACTGTAAGGAGGTAATCTTCCTACACCCCAAACTTATATATATCAACTCCAGGAACACTATGTCTCACACTAAAGAGAATATTCCAAGAAATGGGAGTTTCAGACTTAATACATGTAAGTCTGCATTTTCAGTCATTCAGTCTCGCTATTTCAGGATTCGCATTAATGAGTCTTAGAATTTCAAATGGTTATCTATAAAATCACAATTCAGTTTTGTTTCTTCTGACAAGGAATGCCCAACGAAGCACAGAACAAGTCTGCTGTTGCTAAGAGTGGGTGTCTGATATAAAATGTTGGCGTACTTGTTTAATTAATTATAGATTTTGGCTGACTTTTAATCAGATTGCATATGCTAGTGACTGCTTCCTTTCATTGAAGAGAGCAGTTGAGAAGCTATGATTTATTTTAATTTTTTTAGAATATCCAATACTCCAAACTCCTGGAGTATATTAGACTTTTTCTGAATTAAGAGAAACCAGTAAATGGTTTGCACTGACATAAACAAAGTAATGCTCACTGTATATATAAAGTATTGATGATCAGAGCATTTACTGGTTTGCAGCAACAAAACAGTATCAAGAAAGGCCCTCAATGAAACTCCCCATTGAAACATTAAAACTCTTAAAAGTGAGCTGCAAAATAAAACTTGAAGTCCACCATCTGGTGGCTAGGGTCTACAATCAAGGAAGAAGCAGAACATTGAGAATTACAGAAACCTTGGTAAATAAGTAAGAATAGACAGATTCTTTGGGATTCTAGTGGACTCCTCAGCTTATGTGCCAGTGTTCTGTGAAAGTGTTCTGGACATGCACTAGAATGCTGCATATTTTGCATAAAGCTTTTCCCAGAAGGATTAATATTTATTGTCATAGGAGACATGCCTGTTGTCTTGTAAAATTAATGACAGTATGAAGCTTTGGGTTAGCTGGTGCCTGTGGTACCACTGGGATAGTTATATGAGCATATTGAAGGCAATGGTAATATGGAATATATAATTTACTGGTGTCCAAGTATGGTCAAGAAGTTATTTGTACATAGCATCTATGGTTAATATTATAAAACAATGTTATTTCAGTAGGCATCAAATGATATACATATAATTCCTTTTATTGGTTTCTTTGGTAAGGCTTCTAGATGATCCTCAGTGTCTCTCCGACTGCCTTATGGCTCATTTTTCCTTAATGTCTCCTGTACTAACCCCTAAGGATAGGACTGTACAATTGGCAAGTTGTTAAGGGGAGATGGCTCACAAAAGATCAGCTGACAACTTCACATATGTTGTACTGCACACCAGGGAATGTTTTTCTGTATGCCATAATTGGTCAGAACTTATTTTACGCACATCCCTGCACATAATGGCAGTTGATGCTGGCCTTCCCTTCAATGCTGAAATGCTAACAGCAATTGTGGTGCCACCCCCATCAATGGGAATGTGTCCAATCATGGATAGAAACCCCTCCCTCCCTCTCAGATTGGGTGAGTCAGCAAAAAGGCCATGCCTTCCCATCATCTTCTTGGCTCCTCGGCAACCAAGATGGTAGTCAAACTTGGATGAGGTGGGCTATAGTCAAGGTTATATTCTTCTACATCATAAGTGTATAGATAATTACAGTGCAGAAAAAAGCTTGTGTATCCCACAATAAAAGACAGCAACATCTTCTGGAGACTTCCTGTGCAGAGGCCAGGTATACAAGGAGTGGTTACGGAGATAAGGTGCTCTCCTGATGGTATGACCTTATAGTTGCAAGTGACCTGAGAAAATTATCAGAACACTATAGGAAGAGTCTGAGGATCTGAGGATGGCCCTTCAAGTGTTGTACACGTTTACATCTTCATTGTGGTTGCCTCTCCTCTGTAGTGTCAGGGATAGAGTACTTTATATCTTGGGATTCACTGAATTGCTAAAATGTTTGAATATCAGTGCAGGACTCAGTAAGTTAACTTCACTGGCTCGATGTTCTACCCCATCTCTGTAAGTAAAATTATAATTAGTACTGGACTTTATATGACAGCCTACTTGTCAGACCACCTTGCAAGCTGGCAATAGCTGAAAAATCATTTCCAAACTTCCTCCAGAAAACTGGAAAAAAATGATTACCGGAAATTATGTCAACATCACCCTGAGGGATTTTAAGAAATTACTTAAGAAGCATAGCGGTAGCGTTGTTACCTCACAGCAAGATGTTTTCCCATTCAATTCTCAGCTTGGCTTGGGAGTGCCTTCTGTGTGGAGTCTGCATGTCCTCCCCACGGTTGGGTAGTGTTCGAAAGACATGCGTGCGTAAATGGGCATGCCTTAGCTGAAAGTTGGGCGTCGAGCTGGCACCTCAGCATTTTGTAAAAAATCTACTGCCAATCTTTAGCAGACCGGAGTTCTGCTGTGGTGACCCCTTACCGGGAAAAAGCCGAAAGATAAACAAACAAACAAACTTAAGAAGCATGACAAGAAAATCTCAGAAAGTCATTGCTTTGACAGTCATGGCTTTAGGGACTTATGTACAATGGCTAAGAAACCACAACCAATTCAGGAACTTAACACTGTTTCTGATATTATAAATTATTTAGTAACAGAAAAAATTGCCAACAGAAGATAACCCACCACTGCGTCTCTGCAAGAAAGTAAAACCAGTCAAAAAAAGAATGAGACGTAGACAGCTGTAAATTCCAGAATAGGCCTTTACTTGGTGCAAACACAAGCGCTTTCACAATTAAGCTTCTTCAGGTGTATACAAGCACTGAAAACTACCACACCTATATACTCATATTGCATCACCTGTCACATAGTCATATGACTAAACCTACCTATCAAAATTTATTCACAATTATTTATATATAAAAACATTGTTAAAAACAAACAGATAAAAATGTACAAATATTGTAAACAAAAAACTTAAAACACATAAGCAAAAATATCTAACATTAGTCAAATATATGTTAGTGCAAAAAATAAAAACCTATTATCTACGAAGAGGTCTCATCTTGAGCTTGGGTTTCAGGGGAATGCACTCATTCAGACCATGTCCCTCTGTAGCCCTTAACTTTGTGATCCAAACTGCTTCTAAATTCTCTGTCTTATTACGTATGTCCCCACGTCTCATACTCTCATGTAATAAAGCTATCACTGTAAACTTAAAGGTATGGGAACTATTAAATTCCATTACATGCTTAGCTAGTGCATTGTTCCTATTCCCTTTCCTGATATTATAAACATGTTCCCTGATCCGATCTTTCAAATATCTATCAGTCTTACCCACATAAAATTTCCTGCAGATGCTGCAGTGTGCCAGGTAAACCACATGTTGGCTTAGGCAAGTTGCTCCTACTTTAAAATGAAAATCTTGTTTTAGATCAGGATGATGGAAACAGGAACTAAATAAATAATAATAAATAATTGTGAATAAATTTTGATAGGTAGGTTTAGTCATATGACTATGTGACAGGTGATGCAATATGAGTATATAGGTGTGGTAGTTTTCAGTGCTTGTATACACCTGAAGAAGCTTAATTGTGAAAGCGCTTGTGTTTGCACCAAGTAAAGGCCTATTCTGGATTTTACAGCTGTCTACATCTCATTCTTTTTTGGACTGATTATAAATTATTTGTTTAAATGTGTCAACTATTCACCATTCAAAGTTAATGCTTTTCATTTGCTTCTTGTTTCATCGACATTATACTTAGTTAATGCATGTAACATAAATGTTTGAATGCCTTAAAACACAACTTCTGAATTCGCCCCATATGGACAATGACGTAATGTACTGCAGTCTTTAATTTGCTTGCACTTTATGCTTCTTCAGAGAGTTATTCTGCCTCTGTGTCTGGCTCATGGCTGAAAAGGATCTTTGGGCTAGTTTACTTGCAGTTTACAAATAGTAAATAAATGGGTAATCAGCAAGGCACATTTAAATTTCTTATTTCAGTTACTGCTATAAACCATGACAACTGCTGTTTCCATTGGTCCTACTACTTTCCATGGCAACTGTCTTATACCCATCTGGCAACTTATCTCTTTCTATTATGTGTCACTGTTTTATATGCATATAGTTATATCTCTGATGTCATTGTTTATATTATACTTATTATATGTCTGAAAAATGTTTATTGTTAAAACTCATCACCGCTGTTACTATTTCAAGTTTTTATTTGCTATCTCCTCCAGGTCATGTCTAAAAAGGGTCTTGACTGTCTAGACCAGTGTATTTATCTTGTTAACAAATATATAACTAAAAAAGTGATAAAAATCATATGTGGTATGTTTAACTGTTTCATGAATAAGAATTTCAAATAGCTATAATGAGAGTTACAGAAAAGATAGTGATAGTTTGGCTTTTCCCATCAAACCAGTATAACAGCAAGTAATGTAGACTCTTATAGTAGAAACAAAATCAGGAAAAGATCAGAGTTAAGCAGAAAAAAAGCAAAGATTCTCAATACATGCAGGAGTCAAAGTTACGCAAGGAAAAAGTAATGAGAACCAGTGTCCACAGTGTCCACAAAAAGCTGCCCGATCAACTAGTTTTGATTAAGATCAATGTACTGATACAATGGAAGTATGGAGATATGGTGTAGAGAGAAGCATAGAACTGTAAAGGGTTGTGATTAGATGTAAGTATGACAAAGTACACAATTTATAGGAGAGCAGGGTACATAAAGTTCAAGGGAATGCTGCCTCTATGCTAGAAAAGAAGCAGTTTAGAATAACAGAACAAATCAAGAAAGAAGAATGAGGAGAGGATGCTCTGTGGGCCACAGTGTAGACTGGAAAAGGCACAAAACGTGTGTGTGTGTGTGTGTGTGTGTGTGTGTGTGTGTGTGTGTGTGTGTGTGTGTGTGTGTGTGTGTACGTGTGTGTGTCTGTGTGTGTGCGTGTCTGTGTGCTTATATGTGTGTGTGTGTGTGCGTCTGTGTGTGTGTGTGTGTGTGTGTCTGTCCGTGTGTATATGTGCGTATATATGTGTGTGTGTGTGTGTGTGTCTGTGTGTGCGTCTGTGTGTGTGTGTCTGTGTGTGTGTGTATATGTGTGTGTCTGTGTGTGTGTGTCTGTCTGTGTGTGTATATATGTGCGTGTATATATGTGTGTGTGTGTGTGTTTATATGTGTGTGTGTGTGTGTGTGTGTGTGTGTGTGTGTGTGTGTGAGTGTGTGTGTGTGAGTGTGTGTGTGTCTGTCTGTCTGTGTGTGTATATGTGTGTGTATATGTGTGTGACTGTGTGTGTGCGTCTGTGTGTTTATATGTGTGTGTGTGCGTCTGTGTGTGTGTCTATCTGCGTGTGTATATGTGCATGTATATGTGTGTGTGTCTGTGTGTTTATATGTGTGTGTCTGTGTGTGTGTGTATATGTGTGTGTCTGTGTGTGTGCATGTCTGTGTGTTTATATGTGTGTGTGTGCGTCTGTGTGTGTGTGTGTCTGTGTGTGTGTGTGTGTGTGTGTCTGTCTGTGTGTGTATATGTGCGTGTATCTGTGTGTGTGCGTGTCTGTGTGTTTATGTGTGTGTGTGTGTGTGTGTGTGTGTGTGTGTGTGTGTGTTATGCATTTGATTTTTGTAATAACTGATTTCTCTTGATGTTATTTTTTTCTTTCTGCCTGTTTCACCCAGGTCATACCTAAAAAGGGTATTCGAACCAGTGTACCTTCCCAGTTAACAAATTAGAAATAATAAATAAATAAATAAACAAATAATAAATAAACTCTTCACCTGTTCTTCTTTCATTTTATTTATGTAGCTGAAATGAAGGTCTAGCTAAAGCCTACAGCTTTGAACTGTAACCTACAACCTGGTTGCTGGAAGGGTCGTGTGGCACTGAACTGGTAAGGAATAAAATTGTTGGAGTTAACCCTAAAGAGTGAGAACTTGTATCTAAGGTAGTGTGTAAATAGTGCAAGCAACTGTAAAATTACCTGTCCAAAGCCAAAGTGGGATGATTTAGCATCTACTATGAGTGAACAAAATTGAATGCACTGAGGACTAGAATCCATGAACTACATGCACAAAAAAAAAAAAAAAACAAAACTCTGCCAAAAACACAACTTATTTTTTGCAGTGGGGCAAGGCCCCCCCTGCACCCCCATACTGTGAGAGGGAAGCCTCCCACCTTCAAACGTATATATATTAACTCCATGGTCACACCTACTTGAAGAAGGGGGAAATGCCACCAAAAAGGGAATCACTTCCAGCACAACTCACTGACAGGGATTTCCTAAAAAGGAACTCCGATCTTCGGCAAGTTGAACCTCAGGCAATTGAATGTCAAGTGTTTAAACTTTGTCCACAGTAGGGTAATGGGTTTTCATTTTGTCTTTACAAATAAACCTGGGTTTTTACTAATCTCTATATCCACTGTTATTAAACAGTTGACAAATGTATATGCATATATATATATATATATATATATATATATATATATATATATATATATATATATATATATATCTATATATATATATATATATATATATATATATATATATATATATATATATATATATATAGATATAAATGCCAAAATTCATACTCTCAACATTTGCAATATTGAAACTCGACTTCACAAAACTTCAGAATGGGCTCTACCATGAGTTCTATGAGGAAGGGGTTGGGGATAGTTGCTTTGCAGCACTGTTGCATTCAATAAAATGGGAGCTGTTCAAATTGTGTCAACCAATTCACTGTCTGCCAAATGAACAATCGATGTGTTAAACTGCAAGAATACATAGCCATGCATACACATTCAGAGACAGAGAGAGAGAGAGAGAATGATGCCTTATGAGAAAACATCGCAGGACAGATGGTATCCTCAGAATAGCAGAGAAGGATCTGCAGTATTGACAAGGGACTTTAATATGCCTGATCCCAGATGAAGGACTTTAGTTACATCCATGTCATGTACTGAAGAATCCTGCTGAATCTTGGTGCGGCCATCCATTTACAAACAAGTGATTATTAAACAGGGTAGTTCACCCTGTATTTTATCCATATTTTACCTAGACTGATGAGACAATTAAAACTAAGGCTTTTGAATATCATGGGTCAGGTTTTGACAAACCAGGGCTATTTTACATATGCTTCAGAAAAAGGGTGATACTGCTGGTATGTAAGAGCAATGATGTCATATAAACACTTCCAACAGGCAAGCAACATGCATGTAAGTGAAGCATCAAAACTGCCATCAAACAAAGCAACAAGGTGTTGATTAGAGCAGTTATGCAAATCAAAATGATGGGGAAAACACCATGTTTGTTAAACTCTGTGGCATCAAAAATTAGGGGAAAATTATAGCATTTAAGAAGTGTAAGAGAGCACAGGAGCACAGAGACAGCCAGTGAGACCAATTAAAGTTTTGAAAGCAGAAAAGGCAAATAGAAAAGGAAAACCTGCACTGAAGAAAGGATACATAAAGAAAAACAAATGGAGATGTCGAAGGAGAACAAAATGAACATGGAATTGGCAGAGGAGAATCATAACAAAAATTAAATCAAATACTTCTGCTAAGTCTTTAAGAAGGAAGAGATGGCAGATTTGCCAATCCAGCCAATAGAGGAGGCTTATCTTAGGTCTTTTAAGGAAGAAAGGTGGCATAATGGGAGATGGGTATGAAAGTTTATCATAAACAAATTGTCCAATATTCTAATAAAAATGAAGAATGCCCAGGGACAACAGTAGCATGTAAGTAGAGATCTGGTTAAGACAAAGGTCAGACAAACCCTCTTTCAAGCAGTATCCAGCTGCAGTCAAGCTGAGATGTGTTATGAATTTGTCAAACTTGCTGTAACCCTTTGAAAACTGCATGTACTGTGATAAATACACAGGCAAATGATTTGATAGACCATAAGCTGAGGGTGCAAGCTAGCATAGTAATGAGGCAATAAATTCATGATTTCATGAATATTGTAGTTGCTCCCTAAAATTGCATCAGATTGTCTCAACAGATATGCTAAGGATGTCAGCAAAATGTTATCTGAAATGGTATTTTTTTTCAATGTAAAAACATTAATTGTTCTATTGAATCCAAAAATACCAAGATTTATAATGCAATCCTCCCATCTGTTAATTATTTTTTCTGGGGGGAAAGTAAAGTATACTTGCTTTTAGAGCAAATAGTCACCCCCTGCAGTTATTTGGTACCAGTGTTGTACTTCTGATATAGGAGACAATCATCCTCTACTGTTACCTGGTACCAGCATTGTACTGCTGCTATAGAAGAGACAGTTGTCCTCTGCACTTATTTGGTAGCAGCATTGTACTGTTATTGTCATGAATTACATGTATATTTTTCTCACTATTGCTCATTTAAATGTGTGACTTTTGGCTGAATTCCTCATTCTTTTTAGTGTACATGATAGATGGATAATGAAAACTCTAAAAAAAAAAACAAATTTCGGGAAACAAGGTTGCTTGAGGAAATTCATTTGAAAATTAAGACAGTGGATATAAGCATTGGTAATATCACTTACTTATGTTTTGGAAATCATGGGGGAAGTGTAAAATGAAGACCAGAAAAAGTCAGCTGTGATTTGCCTTCACAAAAGTAGAAACAAAACTGAGACTTGATACAACTGGTCTCTCAGTATGACCTTGACTAAAAAGAAACTCACTGTTGCAAGGAAAGAACGAATTTTGTAATATCATCAAGGCAGTCAGTCAGTCAGCTGAGGAATCAAGGAAATGCAGATTCAAAACAGGTTTATACTGGATGCGTCTAATAAAGTACATTGATTGGAAAGCCAAAATATTAAATCTGAAGGAGGCTGAGAATATGTCCCTCTTGATTTTAGCAATGTAATAAAAAATACACTCCATATTTGAAAGACCTAGAGAGGGCTGAAGAGTAAAAGGATGGGGAAAATGTTGGCCAGGGAGTAGACGATGTAGGCTTATTATAAATGCTGGTCACATGGCTACAAATAATGTTGAACAGTGGCACCGCAGGATTCATTACTGAGGTCAGTCCTGTCCAATATATTTAAAGGTAACATTGCTGAAAGTTTGCCTTCTGGTGATAGCAAAGTTATACATTGAGTGATATACTAGAAGGTGTTGAACGTGTGAGAGGAAACTTGTCAAGATTACAGGATGGTCAAAAATATGGAAATGGAAATGTGTAAATAAGTTAAGTAATAAAAATGACATGCATTTTTGATTAAAGCTCATTTTTAGTATTGTAAGTTTAGAGGGAAGCAGTAGATGCTATAGAAAAAGAAAGGGCCTTCAGAGCAGTCATGCTAAATTATCAAGAGGTAAGCAGAATATATGATACATCAGCAAGGAAATGTGGAATGTTACAGACCAACACAGAAAAAGATTTCAGCAGTAGAAAACAAATTATTATTACTCTACACAGATATTTGGCAAGGCACTAAATTGAGCCTAGTGTATTTTATATGGAGCTAGATATTGTATCATTCTTTGGTACATTGATTGAATTGATACAGACCAGATGATGACAAGAACTATAGTGCACTGCACCATGAACTAGGTAAAGTCAGAGACAATAGGAGCCTGATGTGCAGATAAACATTTAAACTTCTTGTGGGTGTCAATAAAATCCAAAATGGTTAAAATCTTTCAAAATAAAAGTATAAGAACAAGAAGATACAGTTTGAATATGCATGGTAGATAGTTCAGGTGAGATATTATTTCACTGAAAAGGTGAGAGGTGATTGTGCCAACCTAGCTAAAGAAGCAGAAAAATCTGGGATAAAATATCTTGGTGAGGCAGGATCTGCAGCTTACAGTATCTGACAACTGTAAAATCTAGCAGACAATATAGGCCAAGAAATTCTTACTGGCATAATTTAATACAGTTACATTTACATAATGTGTATGGTGACTGGCAGAGAAACCCATACTGCCTCTGAAATAATGTTTTTGTAAGTGAATGTCCTTCCTTTTGTATAAATGTTTTTTTTTTTCCCTTCTTTTTATTTGGAAAAATGGTTCCGTTAGTCTTATATTTTGTACTTACTGCAGTCCCATAGCAGCAATACGTAGTGGTACATTGCTGCAAAAATGTTAGTGAAGTATAATTTCATGCAGTAATGATCTGATATGTTTGGATTCCTTACAATCTGAATTACTGTCCTGCAGTACTGACCATTCTAGGAAGAAGTATGCTGCACCACGTTACCCATGCTGCACCACATTACCCATGCTGCACCACATTACCCCTTGGGGCGTCAGTTTGATTACTGAAACTGCTTTTGAAATCCTAATATTGCTGAAGAATGATGTTTTAGTTATGTATGCCTTTAAATAGCATTTACTGCAACATTGTAGTTTTACTGACTTATAGCCCCCTCAAAAAAAAAAAAACTGCTAAGGAAGCATGAGTCCTACTGTGCTAATGGAGTGACAAAACTAAGAATTTACATGAAGAAACTTACATTTTCCTTAAATAAAAGATTAATAGACTAATGTAGTTATGTAACTGTAATAAAGACGTAATGTATCTCTTCAGCACTGACTCTATACTGTGTTGTTGTAGGTTATTTTTATAATGTGCTTATCTGTCTTGTTTAACCAGTTGTATTACTTTAGGTACTGGGCTAGATTCCATGCAGCAGGGACGTTTTGCAATTCAGCATTTTTGAAAGTGAATTGCATCTCCTGGCTGTGACAGTGCTGACTCGCTTAATTAATGCAGAGCATGCAAAACACTGCAGTGAGTAACAGAAGTAATCAGAGCAAGTCCTAAGGGAAACTCAGTGCCGAAAGGCAAACACCACTGGGTCTGATGTACTAGAATCACAAATCCAGGAATTAAGCAAATGACGTTCTGGTGAAACAATCCTTATTGTATAAAGAAAACATATAGCCCTAAATATATTTAGTAAAATACAGATATAAACAGCAGTCCTGCTTGATTATGAATATTGAAAAATGTGTAATAAAAAAGTACCAGACATAAACACTCAATGTATGCATGTGTGTTTATATATATATATATATATATATATATATATATATATATATATATATATATATATAAACCAAAGCAACATATCAAGGTAGTACAAAACCATCATTTAAATAGTAGATGAAATCCAAACCCAGAAATAACAATACTCTCAATAAATGCAGTACAGTTTCCATAAATGCAATCATCACAGCATATCCACAATTTTGTAAACATAAAGGAAACTTATAAGGCAAAATGTGTGGCAAAACATACAATAATAAGAAATTATCTGACAATATGTCAAAAAGTTCATAGCAGGACATTATCTGCATATTTCTCATACATATATAGAATAATTGCAAGGCCATGTCTAAATGTACTCCAAGCTGATCCCTACATAGTTAGGCAGATAACAAAATAGGTGAGGGAGAGAACCCATACAATGAGAGTAGTTTTTTGTATCCTGAGAGAGCATGAAGGCAACCACTGGAGTCACTCAGAAATCTATACTAGGGCCTCTATTATTCAGATGAAAAACCAGGATACTTGGTTAAAAGAACACACTGTG
Organism: Protopterus annectens; assembly: GCF_019279795.1. Taxonomy (NCBI): domain Eukaryota; kingdom Metazoa; phylum Chordata; order Ceratodontiformes; family Protopteridae; genus Protopterus; species Protopterus annectens. The sequence goes on from NC_056738.1 coordinate 406,149,762, forward strand.
AACAAGCACCAACACTTCACTCAGCTCGATGAAGAAATAAATGTAAAAAGCCGTTCTTATTCACTTTAATACCAAAACAAAATAAATTTATTTTGTTTTGGTATTAAATTGAATAAGAATGGCTTTTTACATTTATTTCTTCATCGAGCTGAGTGAAGTGTTGGTGCTTGTTCACAGTGTGTTCTTTTTTTCTTCAGTTTTTCATTTGTCATTTCATAGGTTCATAGGTTGGTACTAGGCTATCAGCCCTAGGGCCTATACAAGCCTAGCCATAACAATTTTCTGGCTATTTCTTCCCACACTATTTACTTCCCTGGACTCCTGTCTAGCAGGGCAACTGACGTGATCCCCGGGGTGAATTTCCTTTCTCCCATCCAATCGTCAAGGTTCCTTTTGAAGATGGTCAAAGAGGCACTCTGCTTAACATGTATGGGCAATCTATTCCAGAGTCTGGGGAGTCTCTGGGTCAGGAACCTATCCCTCCAGCATGTTTTGGTTGTTGTGATGACAAGGTTTAGATTCCTGGAGCATGTGGCTCTGAGGGATTGGGATTTCTTTAAGTGTAGCATGTCCAACAGCTCTGGGTTTGACATGGTCTTGAATGCTAAGCAGAGATCGCCTCTGAGTAGACGATATGCGACGGAGTATAGCTGGAGTTTTTTAAGGCGGTCAGTGTAGGGCTAATAACCACCCCTGCCAAGTCTCAAACCCAGGCCCCTGTCAACTACAGCATAGTGCATTAGCCCACTAGGCCACTCAGCTCAGTTCATTTTCTACTAGGATATTTGGTTAGCCAAGATTGCAGATGATTGTAAACCCCGAGTCATCCTCGATTTCCTCTCTCTCATACAGATGCTATGAGTCAAACTTACTCATGTTAATAGCTGGTGCACAGAAAATGGGCTTAAACTAATGCTAAAAAGTGTAGTATTGTATTTGGTAAACAAACCCTCAACACAGCCTATAGTGCAAACAGCATTCTACTCCAAAATGAAGATGTTGTGAGAGACTTTGGAACATGTGTAGATAATTCCCTCTCTTTTGGTCATCATATTGCAACACTTATTAGGAAATCTTTCTATCTGGTGCAGATCCAAAGAAGTCCTAACCCCTCTATATTCTTTACTTATCGTACCCATCATGGAAGACAATGCTCCCTTTGGGAAGTATCTTACTAGAAATACTAGGCAGTTGGAGAGACCAGAGAGGTTCATAACAAATAAGAACATGAGCCTAAAGACCTGAGCTATCAGGAGGGGCTAGAGGCTCTGTCCCTGTATTCAGTATCACACAGATTTGTTATTGCTGATAAGTGCTTTGTTTTCCAGGGCATTAGCAAGTCAGCAATTAAAGACCTCTTACATCTCTGCAAATCAAACAGTCCAGTGAGCACTAGAACCAGAGAGCTAAACCTGCTTTGTAAGTTTATAATTTCATAGATGGTTACTTGGCTATCAGTCCAACACCATCTTAAGTTTAGCCAAGCTTACCCGAAATTTAACAAAATATTGCTGACGTGTCACTACCCCAAGGAATTCTATGGATATGATATAGGTTTGTACATATCAACTGTCCACAGGCTGTCCCTGTCCATTAGGGACATAGGTGCTAACCAGGGGTAAATTTGCAATTTTTCATCAATCAGTCAAAGTTACATTTGAATAGGGTTTGGGATGAGCTTTGCACATGGACTGGAAAACCTGTTCCAGAGAAGGGGGTAATCTTTGAGAGACATACCTATCCCTCCAACATGCCCTGTTCATGTTCCAGATGAAGTTTAGGTCCTTAGAATGGGTATTTCTGATTTTTTTTGCAGTGATACAACAAATCTATCAGTGTAGGATCAGAGAATGTCTTGTAGGCTACACATAGATCACCTCACAGCAGTCTGTAGGAGACCGAGTACAGGGATAGGGCTTTGAGACAGTTCACATAGGACTTTGTTTACTCCCTCTATTCTTTTTGTGAGTAACCTCTGTGGTTTCTCAGGCTTTTGCAAGTGCCTGGTCAGGTGCATGTAGAAGGGTGCATTGTACTCCGAGATGAATCACACAAATAATGACCTCCTTTGATTTGGGTGCCATGCCCTAACCTATAAGCTGTGCAATGCAGACTGATTTTTTTACCACAGTAGACATGTGGTGGTCAAAGCTCAGGTCACTGTCAACATGTTTTCTCAGATGTATTCATCAAACAAGCAAATTATGGTGGAGAGAGAGGTTCATCACACAACTACTACCCCTTCTCTGGAACAAACTTCCATTCCAGATCAAGCAGTGTGACACATTATCTGCCTTAAGAAAGATGTTAGACCATTGGATGGGAATTAACATGAGTGCCTATATCTCCTTCAAAAGTGAGGTAAGCTTTGAGGTTCGATATTGGCAAAGCACAAACAACCACATCTCCCAGGTGCCTTGTATTTTCTATGATTCTATGAAGGTATAACCCAAAGTGCAAATCAAGTGTGTAACCTATGTCATTCCCAGATGTCTGCTATAAACGTATTACCTGTATACAGACTACTAACAAGCCAACTTATGGATCAGTCAACAAAATGCATTGCCACATAGCAGCTAACACAGGCATGTAAGTAACCATGTATACACACACACACACACACACACACACACACACACACCTTTTATTAATTTAAACTGGATAAGTGAACTTATCTTTCTTTGATGCTTTTACTGAAATCCAGTCCATAAGGTTGGGGGTAAATGGGTAGATAAATATATATGAACGATGTACAGTAACCAATCAATGAACATGTTTTTGGAATGGAACCAGAGAATACCCACAGTAGACCAACATAGACTTGGTGAGAAGGAAAAACAAACTCCATGCAAATGGTGAAAGGAGGTCAGGAATGACACTGTTACCTTACTGGAGGAGAGGTGGGAATTAGCAACAACCACTAGCTTACCCATTCTGGGATGGAAGGTTGGGTTTTTGCTTGGCATCTAGCACTGCTCCAGTAATGGGTACAGTGCTATAATTGATGCGGTGGTACATTAGGTGCAGTGTTATAATCGGTGTGGTGCTATAATCGGCATAGTGTTATAACCGTACACATTGTTGAAGATGAATTCAGTGTACCAGGAGGGAGGGAGCTAATTGATGTTATGCATGATGATGATGAGCATGAGGGCAAGCAGTGCTGCCTTGTTAGGGCATACCAAAAATTCCTTGGCATTGTAAGACAATGTATGTGATGCTGCTGGGTTGCTCTGCTCTATGTTTCTGTTCCCCTTCCCAACCTTACTGATGGATACAAGTATACTGGCCAGGGAGATAGTAATGCAGACACAAAGTAGAAGAAGTTGAAGTTATACTACGCAAATGATCAGCTGGAGCTGTACACAAGGGGGAGACACACACACACATAAAAAAAAATCGGTACCCTGAAGGTGTGAGACAAAGATTTTATAACCGGAGCCTCTATGCTACATACTGTATGGCACTGACTATAATTATAGCTAACTCCTGGCTGATTATGCCAATATGCAGAATAACATGCAACAGATTGTCTGAGTAAATGATACTGCACTAAAATTGCTGTCATTAGGTCTACACAATATCATGGAGTATAGCACAGTATAAGTATATTCACATCTCTAAATGTTCCTAACTGATACACAATGATTACCATCCTAGATGAGCTTTTTCTATGAACAAGATACAATATTCACCAAGTTATGAATCCTACACTGAAATTTACAAATGTACAGTTAAAGTCTTTAAGGTCTGTGGAATATATTTGTGCTATTAACTACACGGTGTTAGGCAAAATATGCTATCACAATATTAATACAGTAAACGAATAATGACGATGAAGTCTCAGGTCAAGCTATGCACAGCTCACGATGCTTGTCTCTGTATCTGATATGTCACCTTTTCATCTTACACAGACGGTTTTGGGTTAATACACACAGCCTTACATTGATTTATTTATTTATCACATGCACATGTGGGGCATTTTATGTGGGACAAGCCATTCTCTATTGTGAAAAAGAAAAATGGAATTAATTTTTTGGGTGGTTGGTTTCCACCAGGAGTAAATGAACAGTTTGTTTGGTAACCAATCATTTTGTTTTGTTTTGTTTTTGACGGTTTTTGAGTGACTTCTTTTTTACATGTGTGGCTGTGTGTGCCAATAAACCGCAAAAAGGTCTACTTTACTTTTGCTCTTGTCGTGAATGATTAAACGCACTATTCACCAGGATTTGGTCTGCTGGCTGCCTCTTTTGTACCTTTTCATCTTAGACAATGTTCCGTGATCACCAGTTACCATAACACAGGAACAAAATCTATGCTGATATCACTGACCTTGGTCAGTCACAGAGTAAACAGCTGGTGTCATTCATACATGGGAAATCAGTTGTCTTTTGCTTAACTTACTTTGCCACTATGTTTTTCCATTAAAGAGATAATATCCCATCCCCTAGCATCAAATTCTATACTGTCAAAAATGAAAAAAATATATAATTTTCTGAACCAAAAAAAAAAAAAAATAAATGTATTATTCATTATTTATTTTCTTTTATTTATGGGGAAAGATCAACTGGGTTACATTGACCATTTTCAAGAGAGGCCTGTAGAGAAAAGCTCCTAGAAATATTAGATGTACTATATAATGCAGTTTAGATAAACTCCAAAGAAAGGGCAGTATATAAAAATAATGAATTAAAAAAATGGATAAACAGGAACTGTGATGTAAAGATAAAGTGCAACAAGCTTTAACAAGTGACATTGGTGCACATAGTAGAGCATCACTGAAGCAGACAATTAATATAAATGTAGCAAAATTACTAAGCAGTAAACAGTACATAAAATATGGAAGATAAAGAAATGTTATATGCATCTGTATTCACTGTAGTATATCAGCTGATAGAACAATAATACATACATTTCTCATGGGAGGATTGTATTAAACAGTACCTAATATAATGCATTCTTTGTCTGCTTCTTTTTGAGGGTATAGCAGAGTTTGTAACTTATTTGATTTAACTTATGAATTGTTTTTGCCTACATAAAATGCTTCACAGATGTTGCAGCTGGCTAAATACACCACAACACTAGAAATATAATTATAAACATTTTAGATCGATCCTGTCATTCTGTCATAAACTGGAACCACAACATATGGTCCTGGGTTTATAAGTCTGCTATAACCACAAAAACACAGTTTAAGTGTCCTGGTGTTTCTAAGACAACAACTTCAAAATCACCAGATTGCAACAAAAAGATTTCATATCATGTTGCTTTTTATTAATGAAGGAGGGTTTCTCTCCAAATATCTTGAGCAAATCCTTTTAGTGTTTTCCAGTTAACTGTGACTTTATCTTTAAAAATTATTACATCTGCACTGTAACAGCTAAGTCTGAAGTCCATTTTCTGTTGCTGATCTTATCCTTTTGCTCATTACAAAATAATTCAACTTCAAACACGATGGGAACAGAAAGATTTTTTTTGTTAGCTTTAACCTTAAAACTGATCAAGTTAAATTGGTCTTTATGACCTACTCTGTCCAGAATTTTTTTTAGATGTCTAATTCTTGTGAAAACATATAATCAAAGAGTGAAAGGGCAGACTCTTAGTGTCTTTTATATCGTATTTTATTTTATCCTTTGTTCAGAAAAGTTAGATTTTCATGGTGGACAGTATTGAGCAGGACATTAGAGGAGGGGCTCTGGGGTCTTTATTGGAAAAACTTCAAGTGGAGTGCAAATTTGGTTAAATATGATACTTTTTTCTCAGTATTAATGATGACGGCTACTTTTATCTCTTTGCTGGTCCAGAGGCAGTGACATTAGCATGGATCACTGAAGAAAAATGGTTTTGTTTAAATGATGACTCAGAACCCTGGTGTTTTTATACTTCAACAAATACCTACTAATTATAGGGTCTATATCAGAAGATTGAAGTTTCAAAACTTCGAATCTGATATGGTCGACACCATATGATCAAAGTCTTGAAACTTCTAATCTTTTAACGAAGATCTCTGCACAATGTGTAAAGGGAAGATTCCCCTTTTCTGCACTGTAGTGCTATCTCGGAGTTGGTATATTTAAGTAGTGGGGGTGTGGGGGTGCACGGGGGCTTGCCTCCCTGCTTAGAGCATTTCAATGGTTTGTTTATGTAGGTTGTTGTTTTTTTATTAAATTTTTGATGTTTCAAGACTTCGATTATATGGTGTCGGCCATATCAGATTTGAAGTTTTGAAACTTCGATAATGTAATATAGACCCTAATTATAGGCCGATGTTTTTTCACACCTCAAAAAAGCTTGATTTTTTTTTTCTTTCAACTCTCACCAAAAACATCTGATCAAAAAATCAGAAAATCCCTTACTAGAAAGATTAACCCAGGCAATGCAGTCAGCAGAATCACCATTACTTCTCTCAGATTCAGACATTTAGGCCTAACTTCTGCCATCTGCTCAAATGCTACTCAAATGCATGTAAACAGGGAGTAAATTATATTTAAACAACAAACTTGGGGCTGTTTCTATCCTTTTTCCCAAGTACTTCTGTCATCTTCATGCTAAGATCCTGAAATTGACTTATCTCTTCATTAATTAAAGATGTTCCCTCTTGCACTAGAAGGCTTGATTTCCTAGAGTTTACCTTAAATCTGTTGAAGGCTTTAAAATTTCTAAAGTTCTGCAGCAACCCCCTCCCCATCTGTATAAGGGTTCTTTAAATAAATGATTAACTCATCTGTAGGCAGCGAGACCCTTCTTCTCCTGAACCAGTCTAATACCTCTCCATCCTCCTCATACTCAAACACTGAACCACAGGTTCAGTGTACAATGTAAAGAGAAGTGGTAAGTGACCATCTCCTTTGTATTTCCTTTTTATTACCAAAATAGAATGAAATTGTTCTGTTAACTCTTACTCTGGCCTTCAGAGAGTCATATAGCTTTTGCATCCATGATATTAAATGGGAGGTTAATTTAAATGCATGCAATACCTTCCATAAATTAGACTAGTCAACACGGTTGCAAGATTTTTCAGTACCAACCAAAAGAAAGACCCATAGGGTCACCAGCAACTTGGCATATGTCACTGTGTCTAGGATTTTACCTAATAGTTTGTGTCTACTATCTGGTAACACTATATTTAACTTCCTGCTCATGAAATGCTATAATCTACATTTAACAGTGAAAATAGACAATATGATCCAGAGTGATCCAAGGGTTTCTGTATTTGAGAGTGACAGCTATAAGGATAGCTTGCTATGAAAGGGGAACAATGCTAGTCCTCTCGGCCTGTATTAAACACCTGCAGTAAGATGGGAGTGTCTTCATTCCTATATAAGACTTCACAAATGCCATCTGCTGTTTGGCAAATTCTTAATATCTCTAAGACTTTGAAAATAGTCTACAAAAGGCCTCATTAGGTAGGATGGGTGAATATAAGTTCTCCAAAAAGTCCTCAGTTCCCATGCCTTTGCAGTGCCTCAGACACACAAGAAGCATACACATCCCTACAATACCTCCTCAATTCATTCACTTTTTGGCAGGTGGATGAACCCAGTCTAGATCCTTCTTTATATAATATTATCTGCTTAATATACCATTCAGCCTCTATTTTTCAGAAATTAATGTAAAGAATCCTGTCTGTCTTATTCCCAATTCCTATTGATCTGTTTTTCTATGTTAGGGCTCCATAGTCCTCTCTGAGGCTGTATAGCATCTCCTGTAATCATTTATATTGCATCCTTTAGATCCTCTTGCAACCTACCTGTCTTATGTAGGTCCTCTAATTTTGTTCAGTCTCTGTAGTTTCTTTCCCATTTCCAATCCCTTTCTAGACTTCATGGTGTGGGCATATTATACCATCACCGAATCAATTCTCAGTTTAAGATTTTCCAACTTGAGTGTACCAGACATGTTACAAACTAGATTTCCATACCTGAAAAAGTATGTCCACCTAGGATGCCAAACTTTCATAGTGCAGCAGAGTGATATTTAAACTCACAGTTGTTAACCAATGAGCAGGAGTTAATTTTGGAGACACCTATCAGTACATGATCTAAAGGAAGTGTAGAAACAATGTCACAACTGATTAACTTTGGCCAATATAGTTTTAATAGGAGGAAAAGAGTAGTATCAATAACATCTCTGTTCTCTGAAATAGAAGTTCGATCCCCTCCACCTCTGATACAGCACTTTCTATACTTCCAAAATATCTGAATTCAGGATCAGGGCTTTAAGAGTGCTTGTTATTCTTGTATGTGTCAGTGCTGAGGGGTACTCCAGCTATTCACGAGAAAACAAACTTTCATTATTACCAATTCTTAGTAAAATAACAATGAGACCTGACTTGAAGGATATATATTCACCAAGATCATTCTAGCTGTAGCCCATCTGACTCACAGTAGATGTCTTATGTACCCTTCCAGTAACTAAATCTTTATGAGCCAGGACTTCAGTCCCAGTAGTCTGACAGATAAGCATCTCTATTCCAGTTCTTCTTGACTGAACTTCATCCATCAAAAGAGTACCATAAACTTTTCTGACCCAACCCCTCTACGGCACTTCCATTTCTACCAAAGACAACTGAGTCCCCTACAAAAGTATATTTGAGCAAGGATTCAAGAATGTTTCAAAAGGAGGTGAAACAGTTCAGCATTTCATTTGGAAATCTTAAACATGAAACATTTCTAATGATTTTGGATCTCCCTTCCAACAGAGTGAGGGCCAACATTTTTCACTGTCACAGTCCTCATATTCAGACATAATTAGTCATGGCATAGCTGTGTACCTTCAAAGCAGTGAAACTCTTTATAGAAGTCTCTTAACCAAAATGCCTGTCACATTTTTTGTAGCAATCAAACTGAAATAAGTATTCCCAGTTAAAGAACTTAAGTAACCATACAGGTTTATATACAATAGACTCATATCCAATACTTTTTAAATCATCTAACAGACAACCTAAAATCTGTCTGCTAGCTTAATGTTGATGATGGACTTCAGGTGGGATTCACATGATTAACAGGACATACTCTATTTACCTCTTTACTCCAGGAGTAAAATGCAAGACTGCATTGTATCTGTCAGTAGGAGATTGGTCTCTAGTATATGCTTTCCTCTTCTATAAAAAGAATTGGTGTCTTCCCTTAAAGGTAATCTCAAAGGAAGCCATTTGCTAGATCATAGCCACTACACACTTCCCCCAAATTACTGATACCCCTGTCCAACTAATATTAATAATTACTTACTTAATTAATTATTGATAACCAAGCTCCACATTCAGTGTAATAAATTATGTTGAGCTATCCCCATTTGTAATCTCGTATATCAAGTAACATAAATACCAGTTATATAAGCAAACACCTTAATTAAATGGCAACGTTAACCACAACTGAATCAAAAGTGAAGAATTTAAAATGAATCTAAATTGCCTAACACTTATTTAAATCTGGAAAGAAATCTTAATAGTATCAGTATAGCTGTTATCTCTCTGCAAAAAGAAGTTGTTGGTTATCTGGAGGATATGAAAAATAGGATCCATATTAGCAAACAATCACATGAATAGCATTAGTTCAATATCTTTCCTAAAATAAAAACAATAAATACGTCTTTTGATCTATAGCAGTTACTTATAATCTTTCAAACTTTATTTCTCCTAAAGCCATAACACATTAAATTAATCCTCTAGTGCTTACAAAGAAAGTATCATAGGAATCACTAAGAAAATGAATAAATTTATTTCTCAAACCAGTTAACCAGAGAATGTGCCCGGTGGTACTTTAATTTAACATTTTACATTGTCCTTTTACCCATGGCAACAGTTAAAGGACTTCTGAATGCTCTATTTTCCATTCCATTAAATACTAAAAGTTCAGCGTGTCCAGCCTGTCATTCTCACCACATATTTGGATCACATTATGGACAACTCTAGCTACTTATCTAAATCTAATAATATCAATGTCAGGCTCTGATCCTTTTTAATAACCAATTAAACATTCATGATATATGGGTGAATACTTTTTCAAAGTATCTTAAGGATGTACTCCAGTAAATAGCAGCAAATAGTCTAACCAGATTATTGAGCCATTCTATTCTGATGTATACAATGTCTAGGCTGTCCACTTCAAAATTTTACAACTTGCAGACAATGGGGTATTGTATTCCTGCAATTAGAGCAAGTCCCTATCCTTAAACAATATGATAGTCCAAAACTGAAAAATGTGCATATCCTATCCTTCTGTTCAGTTGTCTCCAAACATGTTCTCAATATGAATCCTTATCCAAAAAGGCATCTGAGACATATTTCCTGACAAACCTCATCAACCGCCCTTCATCCTCCTCATGGTGTCTTCTGCATTCATTCATTCAGCTAGAGACTCCATCAAATTTTCTTAAAATTCCAGGATATGAATCCTTAATTTAGCCAGCTGTGGGAAACATTCTTACAATTTCAGGATCTAAATCCCTAATGTGGCCAGCTATGGTAAGAGTTCTTACTATTTCAGGATCTGAATCCCTAATTTAGCCAGCTGTGGTAAGAGTTCTTAAAATTTCAGGATATGACTCCCTAATTTAGCCTATTGTAGTAATAGTTTTTACAGTTCCAGGATTTGAATCTTTAACTTAGCCAGCTATGTAAGAGTTCTTACCATTTAAAGGTCTGATTCTCTATTTTAGCCAGCTGTGGTAAGAGTTCTTAGATTTCAGGATATGAAACCCTAATTTAACCCAGTGTGATACGAGTTCTTTTAATTTCAGGATCTGAGTCCCTAGCTTAGCCAGCTATGGAAAGAGTTCTTAGAGTTTCAGAATTTGAATCCATAATGTAGCCAGATGTGGTAAGAATTCTTATAGTTCTGTGGTAAGTGTTCTTACAATTTTAGGATATAAATCCGTAATGTAGCCAGATATGGGAAGAATTCTTACAGTTTCAGGATCTGAATCTGTATGTTAGCTGTGGTTAAGACATCTTATAGTTTCAGGATCTGAATCCCTAATTTAACTAATTGTGGCAAGAGTTCTTCAAACAGCAGCATTTGAATCAATCACTAATTAAGCCAGCTGTGGTAAGATTTCTTAAAATTTCAGGATATGAGTCCCTAATTTAGCCAGTTGTGGTAAGAGTTTTTAGAATTCCAGGATATGAATCCTTTAACTTAACCAGCTAGGTAAGAGTTCTTGCCATTTCAATGTCTGAGTCTCTTTTTTAGCCAGATGTAGTAAGAGTTCTTAGATTTGCAGCATACGAATCCCTAATTTAGCCCACTGTTGTAAGAGTTCTTTCAGTTTTAGGATCTGAGCCCCTAGTTTAGCCAGCTGTGGAAAAAGTTCTTAGGGTTTCAGGATCTGAATTCATAATATAGCCAAATGTGGCAAGAATTATTACAGGTCTATAGCAGGAGCTCTTACAATTGTAGGATATGAATTCTTGATGTAGCCAGATGTAAGTATTCTTACAGTGTCAGGATCTGGATTTCTATGCCAGACAGCTGTGATTAAGAGTTCTTACAGTTTCAGGATCTGAATCCCTAATTTACCCAGTTGTGGTAAAACTTCTTACAATTCCAGGATTTGACTCCCTAATGTAGCCAACTGTGGTAAGAGTTCTTACAGTTCTAGGATCTGAACCCCTGATTTAGCCAGTTGTGGTAAAACTTTTTATAGTTCCATGATCTGAAGCCCTAATGTAGCCAGCTATGGTAAGAGCTCTTGCAGTTCTAGGATCTGAATCCCCAGTTTAGTCAGCTGTGGTTAAATGTTCTTACAGTTCTAGGATCTGAACCCCTGATTTACCCAGTTGTGGTAAAACATCTTACAGTTCCATGATCTGAATCCCTAATGTAGCCAGCTGATGTAAGAGTTCTTGCAGTTCTAGGATCTGAATCCTTAATTTATCCAGCTGTGGTAAGAGTTCTTAGAATTCTAAGATCTGAATCCTCAGTTTAGCCAGCTCTGGTTAAAAGTTCTTACAGTTTCAGGATCTGTATCCATAATTTAGTCAGTTGTGGTGTAACTTCTTACAATTCCAGGATATGAATCCGTAATTTAGCCAGCTGTAGTAAGAGTTATTACAATTCCAGGATATGAATCCCTAATTTAGCTGGCTGTTGTAAGAGTTCTTATAATTACAGGATCTGAATCCCTAATTTAGCTAGCTGTGGTAAGAGTTATTATGATTCCAGGATCTGAATCCCTAATTTAGTCAGCTGTGTTAAGATTTCTTACAATTCCAGGATATGAATCCCTAATTTAGCCAGCTGTGGTAAGAGTTATTTGATTCCAGGACCTGAATCCCTAATTTAGTCAACTGTGTTAAGATTTCTTACAATTTCAGGATATGAATCCCTAATTTAGCCAGCTGTGGTAAGAGTACTTATAATTCCAGGATCTGAATCCAGCTGTGGAAAAGGTTGACCCATTGTCACTGCTAGTACTGTCTTTTCTTTAGTCTTCTGCAGCTCAGAAACCTTTCTCCAGAATCTTCTCAGTAATCATTACTCCTCAGCTTCTCCTCTGATATAAATAATCTTCGAAATCTTTTACAACTTTATTTATAGACTGCCAGTATCCACTGACCAGCTGCATAATCTAGTGATTATGAATGAATGCAGTGAGATTGTATATTTTATTTGCTTATTTATTTATTTTTTATCCCTAAACTACCAATTTTAGTTGGTACCTGAGAAAGCAATAGAATTTTTTTTTTTTACCAATCCATACTAATGCGTTCTAACCCATATCCCTGCCCCTACTCCTACCCCCAACTCTACACCTTACCTTTAAAAAAACTTTCTGCAATGCCCCCATCACTGTTCAGGCAGATTAAATCAGAATGGAAGTGGTAGGGCTTACCTTTCCATAACATTACCACTGTTCAAGTATATCAGGCCTGAATGTGGGGGCATTGGTTTAGGGAGCTCAAAAGGAAAATACTTTCCTTTTGCAATCTTTTTTGTTTTCAATATTTTTTGATCTTCAGTTAATTGTTTTTTTCATAATGCAAGACTCAAACAGATGTGTTTTGATGCTTTTGCATTTCAATCTCTTGTCATACACTCAGCATGGCATATGCATTCATGGTTCATGTACTACCAGGTATGCTATTGTCCACATAATTCATTTCTTTTTTACAACTGTATGGCCCCTTTGAGCAATATCCTTCAAGATGAGTTAGTAATGTGCACGATCGCATCTATGCATATTTTTTTCCATGATATAGTGTATATGCATCTTTTGGTGTGATCATTCTTGTGATTTATTGTTATTTATGTACTATTATATTATGTATAAAATATTTGTCATATTATGTTCATTTCTTACAGTTAAGTTCTTCACACACTGATATTTGTCTCTTCTCTAAAATATTTCTGATATAATCATCTTTGTTTTGACACTATCATACATGAGATTCTGGTAGCCCATGCTGAGTATTTTCATTAAATGTTTACATTGTTTATAAATCTTATGCTATAAATGGCATAATGTATTTCATATTTACATCTTATGCAGTATTATATGTAATATTCAGTGGCAGCCCTCAGCTAAATCCTGTTTTTTTTTTGATAGGCCTTCATAACTGAGGCAATGGATGCTCTAGAACTTTGATTCAAATAAGTGTTGTGTTCATAAACATTTTCCAGTACTTCTGAGGTGCCCTTGTGCTTAGCTGTATACATATAATTCTGCAACATTTGCTGCCATACATCTGTATTAATTGAGTATGTTTTCCAGCAGTGTGGTTGTAGCAAGAATAATTTCTGCTAGGCTTAAGTAATTTAATGCAGTGCAGATGCACATTTGAAATTTGTTGTAATAACTTGTTCAAATCCATATAAGAATAATTTTCCCTTGTGTTATGTATGGAATCAAATTGTCTGACAAAACTCGAAATAAAACAACCGTGCAACATTGACCAAGAGAATTCAGACTTTCCAGAAAAGACTGTAGACTGCTCAAAGGTTATAAGGATATACTTCAATAACAGTATCGTATGTATGTCACTGGTCAGCATTTGAAGCACTGAAGTACTGAATGTATATAATTATTTCCAGCTATTCATTAGCAGATATGCCAGTGGTTTAATTCTTTTATTGCTTATGTTTCCATTGTATGTATGGAAAGTATAAAGTTGTAAAAAATTATTTTGGAAAAATTTTTAATGTTCTATTTATTATCCTGATGCTGGATTTATGTATGTCCTTAAGATTGTTGTTGTTGTGTTATGGTTATAAAGTGTCAATTTTCCTGTGTAATTTCATGTATCACAAAATGGTCTTCTGTCAGTTTCATTGATTTTAAGCTTTTTTTCACATGTAGTCATAACTCATCGGTATGTAATTTTCTGCTATGAGAAATGGCTTGTTACACCTGTTTTGTATTTGGTAGATTTACTGTAGCTTTCAGAAGAAACATTTTTCATGTTAAGTTGAGTAATTTCTGCCATACCACATGCTACTTTTCTCTGCCGATCATTTGATTTCTTGAGCAATTTTGGGCTTTTTCTACACACGCTAGATCTGATTTGAGGTTATGTTCATTTGTTTTGATTGCTTTATACAGGTCTGCTTCAATTTTAGTTATAGGTCTTCTTTTGCATTTGTGGTTTGTTTGGAGACAGACACCTGCAGGATGTATTTTTATCTTGTTATTCTTTGCAGTACATATAATTACTTACATCCTTCTGTGTTTAGTAGTAGAGTTCCTCTAATATTTGGTATCATTAAGTACGTTTCCTATAGTTTATGGTGTATGTTCTGTTGTTGCATGTACTTGTGACTATGCTCTATGTTCTCAGAGTCCATTGCCCTGTTCTGAAAAGGTGATGCTTACAGGGGCAGATGGTGTGTTACAAGGGCAACTCTGGTGCTTTAATGATGTCTGAAAGTAACACCACTTCTGCTTTTATAACAAAATTTATACATATATACAACTTAAGTCATTCCTTTTATGTATATTTTCGGTAAGGGGGATATGAAATGCTTAATCATGTAAGTCTGCATATTTATTCATTATTTCTGATGTAATGTAGATTTATAGAAACCGTGTAGGAGTCTTTTTATTGTTTATATGTTTAAGTGGTACTTTTTATCCATAATATTAGACTACTGCTCCAGTTAATGCATTTAGGATTATCTTTTAAGGTTTTACTGATGCATACATACACATACACACATTCACCCATAGGACAGTGTTCATAGTCTGGGGCTTTGCATTTTCATAGTGGTGATCCGCAAAGATCCGGACTTTCAGGATGACTACAGAAATGCAGAGGACTTTTTTATGAAAACACCCCTGCCCAGCCCCATTGCAAAAGAGTAATATGCTTAACACATAAGTGATAGGGGAACAATTACTACTCTGTTGAGGGGCTTTATGCATACACGTATGAGTATGATTCATAGACATGGATCTATAATGAGCTCATTAGCATGCAAAGTGTGTAAACAGCCCTGAACTTCAGTAAGCAACAGTTTTCAGGGAGAATACAAAGATAAAAGGGGAGATTAGTTGGTGCTTCTACATATCTGGATATTTTACTGAAGAAGCTGCTTGGGGAAATGTTTCATTCTGATATTTGTGCAGACCTGGATATTGTACTGAAGGGGTCACCTGGATGAATGTTTCATTTTAGTGCTTGTGCATACCTGGACATTGTACCGAAGGGGTCACTTATAGAAATATTTCATTTTAGTGCTTGTGCATACCTGGACATTGTACTGAGGGGGTTGCTTGGAGAAATGCTTCATTTTGGTGCTTGTGCATACTTGGACATTGTACTGAGGGGGTCACTTGGGGGACTGTCTCATTTTAGTGCTTGTGCATACCTGGACATTGTACTGAAGAGGTTGCTTGGGGAAATGTTTCATTTTGGTGCTTGTGCAAACCTGGACTTGTTACTCACAGGGTCACTAGGGGAAATGTTTCATTTTGGTGCTTGAACATACCTGGACATGATACCGAAAAGGTTGTGTGGGCAAGTGTTTCATTTCAGTGCTTGTGGACACTAGGGCATGCTACTGAAAGGATCACTTGCATAATTTTTTTTTAGTGCTTATGTATAATAAGAAATGTTACTGAAGGGGTTGCTTATGAAATAATTTATTTTTGTGTGTCAGGAAAGTGCTTATGCAGACATGGTCAGACTGCTGAAGTGGTTGATGGGCAAAATAAATTATTGTGTCATTTTAGTGCTTGTGTATACTTAATACAAAGTAATGATGGGGTTGCAAGGGGTCAGGAAGTGCTTATCATACTTGAACAAACTACTGAAGGGATGTCTGGGGGCAAGTTCACGGATTGCAACTCCAATATCAAAGGTGAAGTACCACATTTAAAAAGGAATGTCAGTACAACACAGATGTCAGACTAGGAACACAAAACTGCCTCATTAGCATACTACTCTTTTACAACATTTTTCACTTCTTATTATTTTTCAGGCCTTGCACATTAGCATAAATGGCCTCTATGAACTGTACCTTTACTACACTCATTCGTAGGCATCAGGAATACACCTATTGCATTTGCACAAGTGACTATGAATACTGACCATAGCTTTTATGGTTGCTATTACTGTTAGCATTTCAGTACTAGATTGTGCTGGAAATTGTATATGAACATGTGTATTATTAATAATCCCAAAATACAATACATATCTATGCTTCCTAAAAAGTCAAGATTAGTTGTTAACAGTACTCTCCTTTTCGTTGCATGTTAAAAACACTTTCATATTTTAAAGGAATTTCTGCAACGAAGGATTATCAGTGTGAGCAAAAAAGGTAGTACCGCAGACACCACTAATATCTAAAATCACTGACGGTTCTTTATGCATTCCTAAATAGTTGATTTTTGTAGGCAGTTTCATACTATGAATGATTAAACACAAACTGCACATATTGTTTTTTTTCCCATATCACATTGCATGATATGTAACAAGAAATACTGTCACCTTTAAAAGCCATAGCTTATGCAATAGAGCTGTACTATTCCACTGGGTCTTATTACTTACTGTTTTCATCACATAACTTTATCTTTAAATTCAAAATTCTACCATATGGAAAAGTAATAAAATGTCTAATTGTATGTAAATACAGGTAATGTTATTTGTGAGTACACAATCTCCGAGCCTTGGAGAATTTGCCTACCTACTGAAATCCATATATGTTGTTTTATTATTCCTAGAGCAGACATTTGTGCCTCAATAACAAGTTTAATTTTTGTTTAGGCATTATTTAACATGCATGTAGTCATATAATTATGCTTTAAATATTTCTGTCTGCTGCTGTTTGTTGCACAGCAAATTACATTTGCCAGTCTTTATGAGACACAGTAACATCATAAGTTTTCTAACAGTGTATTTCATAATCTGCATATGTCTTATTTAAATCTACTGATATGTAAATTAATTTTTATATGCGGAGACTCGTGACTGTATCTTCATGAATCATATTGAATATTTGCTCACATAGCTCAGTGCATGTAACTTCTTTGACTTACTGATTTTTTTTGTTTTCTGATTACTTTTTTTACATGCAAATCATGATATGTCATGATATATGTCAGTCTGCCTTATTTTAAATGATTGTTTAATTTTAAATATTACATTTATTTTTACCACTAAACATCACAGGTAACTCTGCATGTTACTTTAACTATAATATAAAAGTGTAATGTGGAATACCAGCTATTAAAGTATGTTTATCATTTTAATAATTCATAACAATACAGGGACAAAACATTGGGCTATAAGAAATTTGTGTTAAGAAAAATTAATCAAATATTACATTCAAAACTGTATTTGTAACTTGGATAATTTACCCATTCTTGTATTCTGTGTTTCATTCAAAGTCAGTACAGCTCCTCCACTGCAGGTATAATTAGTCTTCTTAGTAAAATGTGACCGTGATTGAATATTAAATTCCAGTGTTGGTATTTAATCAATAAAAATGACTTACCTGGCTTATCACTTCAAATTATTACAATATGGGTCACTTTTAAGAAAACCAGCAACCATTATTTATCATTCTTTTTGTGTTCTTTTTCAGATCGGATTTAGTCTCAGTTTTTTTTTTCACGTGCCTTATTTTGTAAAGCTATAAAATTGTCTGTATCCAAACCCTTCTTTATTTTTTAACCAGTTCCTTTTCACTAACCATTATATTAAACAAAACACTAAATATACTATAACAAGCAGTTAGGAACTGTTGAGTTAAGAAGCCTTGTGACTTTACGAAAAAATGTTTAGCTTCCTATCAGTGTGTAGTATGACAATACGGGTTTTACTAGCCTTTTGTACAATTAGTGCACTTTCTGCTGTTTCAGGCTAGAGAGTAAACTCAGGAATTCTGATATCAAATCACTGTGGCCATGTTTCAGTCTGATGGAAGTGGGATGGGAATATTTGTCCAATACTGAGACATATCGTTTCAATGGATGGAGCATTACCGTAACAGCCATAAATATTTGCATACAGCTCACCCTTCAGTGTGGAAAATGTTAGCATAAACAGTGCAATAATGGAGCTGTCAATGCTTTCAATAAAGCAAGGCTTCTTGGTTACCCTAGAATTATTGTGTTTGGTAAATGTTTATGGCCTGAAGAAGCTTTATGTAAGCCATTCTAACTCACATGTTCCTGTCGATAAATGCTTTTATTCAGTACTTTTACTACAGGAAATATTACTTGAGAATCAAACTTTCAAACCGAAAGAAAAGTCTCTCATAGATGAACATTTTAGTATAAAATTGTGTAGTAACAGTATAATAACAATTTTTCTGATTAGAAGTACTGCATATTATTTTAAAGTATATAAAAGAGAAGACCCGGGCTTGCTGTTTCATTAAAACACATAACAAAAAAGTTCATAACTTTTACTGCCAACTCCATTGTTTCTTGTATCAACTCCTAAAATATCTGTCCAGTATTAACACTCACAAATATCTATTCAACATCAGACATTAATATAGAAATCGTAGCCACAGTACACCGTTCCTTATTCAATGATAACTCAGTCTTTAGAGACAGCATTAAAAAATGAATGGGGAAAAAATCTCAACATTCATGAAATTCACTGATTGCTAAGAAATGTTCCTGTTTTTGAATATACATAATGTTCAGTTGCGTGGGTTATCTAACTTTCTTCAGGCTAGATACTTTCAGCCTGCATTTATTACTTTACTCTGACTTTGTTTGGATAAAAGTTGTTTCTGTCATAATTTATCAATAGTAGGCTTGGAGAGTTTGGTGCCGTCTTGCATTCTTATTATCCTTGATGACTATGGTCATTCTACTCCACATCTATATTCTGTTTCTCTGTTCTGCAGATCACTTCATCTTCTGCCTCATTTGGTCTGCCTTTCTTTTGGTCTGCTGATAAATCATGTCAGCTCTGACAGTATAAAGATTTGCACACTAATGTTCTCAATTTTAACACAGTTTTTGTGAAATAACAGATGCTGTATAGCTGTTTATTGCTCTGTCTTATCTATCTATGCGTGTACAAGACATTAGCTCAGTAAAAAATTACTTTAACTAAAGGAGTGTCATTGCATGGCACATTCCTAAAGTAGATAGTATGTATGAGTATAAGCAATCAGTATTAATGCATTTCTTATAATGCAAAAGCTAAACAAATACAGTATAAATAAATGGTTTCTTATTGCTGTTTAAAAGGAGACTTCTTTACATGAGAGCCATAGATAAACTGTTAAATTTCTACACGGGCTGAACACAGTTCTATTCTTTCTGCATTAATCTTATAATGTTTTGTTTATTTTGACAATAATGAATTGTTTATTAATAGCTGTTTCCACATGCTGCCAGACGTTTTTCACTGCAATAATGATTAACTACTTCTTATTCATGTACTGATAACAGCATTTCTCTCCTTTGAAATTCTGAAATTTATAATCTGTTCTTTGTAGCAGGAAATGATCAAAGAAGAGTTGGATTCTAATTTATTCTGTGCAGCAGGAAAGGAATTGTGCTGAGTCAAGGTAGTTCAAACTAGGATCTAATTAATGTACGATTAATAAGTGAATAGCAGTGAGTTTTATGAAATGTTACTCTGTTGAATGCTCCCTTTTTGGCAACATATAGTATACTTAAACTGACAAAGACATGACAGGAAATGGCCTCTAACAATTGGAATCATCTTTCATATGTGATGAATTTGATGTCTGTAATATTAGCAATGCAGACTGCTAAAGAAGTTCATGCATAAATAAAGGATTGGAGAATAAGAATTTTAATGTTATGGAATAGGTCCTATTTCCCAACAAGAGGTTTGCGCTTTTGGACCTTTAGAACATAGAGAAGCACTAATGAGAGGAGTACAAATATTAGAGTAAATGCAGGAGATAAAGAAAAAAAGGTATTAAGTTAAGAGGCTTATTAAATAACTTAGAACCAAAGCAAAGCAAGCACACTCCACGAAATTACCAAAAAACAAATGATAGCCAAGAGAAAGACAGGGCACATGATATAATCTTTATGATGCCAATGTGCCAACTGTATTTTTTTTCTCTATAATTTCTTTGTATAATATGAATGACATATAAATCACTAGCTAGCTTATTACCCTAAAAGCAATTTATCCATGTATAGTATCCCTTTTTAAAGATACTTTTTAGGTTGCTTTACTTCAGTGAGTGTATGTCTCATTGGACACTGAGGTAAGGAATTTTTCCTTTAACAATAATGTTGTACAGTATGGGTGTTTGTATATTTAAAGAAGCTGAGGTGTGGGGTGTTCTCTTCCAAAACAATGCTTTACTTATGTGGTGTTCATGAGATTGTGGATGTGTGGGATATTGAAATTTTCACTTTACCCCTACTGTGTGATCTAGAAGTTAGCATAACTGCAGATGTAAGCGTATGGGGGCACAAGGGGGTTGCACCCTTGCAAAATATTGTTTTGCTTACATAATGTGGTATTTGTGTGTTGTTGGCATATATGGTATGATTATAGAACACTGGAGAAATAAAATGTTATCTTTATCCATGACTTTGTGATGTATATATTACACACACATATGCATGCATGTGAGTGTGTGTGTGTGTGTGTGTGTGTGTGTGTGTGTGTGTGTGTGTGTGTGTGTGCTGGGGAGTAGCATACATGTGTTAAGTTATAGCAATCACTTAAAATTAACATTACCTCTATAATAAAGACATTATGGTCTATTAGCACTTAAAATCATATTTTTTAAATATTAAAAAAATATATTTTGCCAAGTGAAACTTTTCATCCTTAGAATCATTTTTAGAACCAATGAATCAGTCTGATTTCTTCAATGCTCTTTCATCTGAAAAATGTAACGGGGAGTATTACATTGGACAACTGATCTTGCTTCATTTGGAGATGTAAATTCAGGATTTCTCGTACTATCTTTCCACAACTCTTCCAGACTCTATTTTCTTTCAACAGGAGTGGGTCTGACATTTTTGGAATCCAGTGTTGCTGCACATCATTGCTAGAACCATCTTGAATGCTTGTTTGTCTTCTGACTTTGGCATTTGCACAACTGCTCATTTTTTGGGGGTTTTTTTTTTTTTTTGGGTTTTTTTTATGGATCAAGTTCCAGATCCTCTGACATTAGAATATGGACCATGCATTTCAAACTTGTCACTCTAATTTTTCATTTGCTTTTATTTAACTTGAAATTATGTCATGAGCTGTTTGGCAAATGTATCTTTCGCTCATCATGCTCTTCTCATGTCTGATCCCATACTAATGTATCATCAGTTATGTTTATACCTTCCAAACATTAATTTACTTGCACAACAGCCCTTTAGATCTGACAAAAATACCAAATAGGTGTCTAAGGAATGCATGTCTTTTTAATGTATTAAATTTAAACACTTTGAATCTTACTATGTCTAACTTTATTTCCTGAAAATCTTGATTTAAATTTAGTACTGACAAATTGTGTTTAATATTTTGAGACCAAGTCTTCGGTGATAAGAAATGTGTTTATGTAATTTTTTTCATGTCTTGCAGATCAACCTAGCTATGAATCATATCATTCTTCACCATAGTGACCATACTATTCACCCATTCTGTTGACTCTAACTGCTTCTTAATGGCTCATGTTTTTATTGCTTCATTTCCTGTTCAGCTTTACTTCTGAGTGCTATGGCTATTTTTCTAAAAACAAAAGTCACTGACACTGCATCAAGTTTTATTGATATATAGTATTTTCCTGCCAAAACCTCTAAGCTGGTATATAAAAGAGCATAGTTATAAAATATATCACTGCTATGGTTTGGAAGTATCTGGAATGACTGTTTGACTGTGTACATGATTATCTGTACATGCAATCGTTCATTTTATGCTAAGTCATTTTACCATTCCTAGCATCTCAGGAGCCTCACAACCCAAGATATTAGGCAAACTCATTTCTGTAATTGCAACTATTTGTAAATAACTCTGACTATTTTATCCCAGCACTGACATACTGGGAGTTTTTGACCTTCTGGTATCACCAAGTATCCAGAACAGGTTAATAATATGGAGACAGCTTTGTCTTCAATGCCAAATAAATCTGACATACTCTGTAGTATATCTAGTTTAAAGCTGACATTCTGTCCATTAATTTTCAGTGTTTCTTTCCAATATCCTGACATGCATACCTGTCCAAGTGTTTCAGATCCATTTTAAGATTTCGCAATAATAAGTCTTTTTTTACTTCAACAGTGCTAACACACAGTTAAATTTACAGCTCTATCAACAATGTGCAGATTTGAACTTATTTTGAACACATTTGCCTTTTTCAATGTATATATTTTGAAAATGTCATTTTCTGCCTCATATTCTTCAAGTTTGATTAAATGTGGGACAAATCTTCCAGTTATGTTTATAGCCATACTTACAGTAAGCCTTCATTTAAACAATGTGATCAGTCTTCCCTCAATGTAAGATTCTTATTTTCACATGGCTGTTTATATATCCATTACTTTCGCAGAGCATCCTATCTTTATTATTCATATTTCCTTATCATTTGTTTGACATTTTTACATGCTTCCTTTCTTACTTGTACTTTCAATTATTAAGTACCAGGGCTTTTATAAGGTGAGGACTGTTTCTCTTAATAGCCTATCTCATACTTCATAATTTCTTATGCAATTAATTATCTTGTCTCTTATTAGAAAAGCATATAATTCATCAGATTCACAGTTTGGGCTCTGTTCTTCTGCTTAGTTACATATAAATACAACATGAGCCATGTTATGCACTGAATCACCTCAAGCCTTTCTGCTAACCCAGTTGCATTTAGGAATACAATTAATTTATACTGGCCTTTTTTCCTGCAGTGTCCATGTTAACTATCTAGCCCTGCCCACCAAGCTGCTCCATGGACTTGTTCATTTCTCAGGGTGAGGGCCTTTTGGTCCATTCATGGACTTGTTCATTTCTCAGGGTGAGGGCCTTTTGGTCCATTCATGGACTTGTTCATTTCTCAGGGTGAGGGCCTTTTGGTCCATTCATGGACTTGTTCATTTCTCAGGGTGAGGGCCTTTTGGTCCATTCATTTCTAGGGTAAGAGTCAAGCTGGCAGTGAGTGGGAGCTGCTATCTATATGTTGGAGGCTGGGGTTTTATAGTTTTAGCTTTAGTGACTTCGGTACATGCCTATTCATACCCAAGAGGCTGACATGCAACAGACTTTCATAATGTAAGTCCATGCCTCCATGTGAGATGCAGTCTATCAGCCCTGTCCCTTGTAGGTTGTACCCTCCATGTGAATCCCAGCATACCTCTCAACTATACTGGTTTTCACAGAATGTCCAGATTTTTGCCTCATATTTTTGGTTTGTTTTACAGAAAGTTGTGGTTTTCTGGCAAATTAGTGGCAAATCATTAAAGACTGAAGTTAGAAAATAATGACATACAGTTGTTTCAGACTTCATATTCTTCAGAAAAATTCATGCTAATGTAAAATCTGTTAATCTATCAACTTTCTAAGTTAATAAGAGCAATATTTAAAAATTGTCCCTACTTTTGGGCCTTTGTCCCACTTTTATTTATGGCTTTGTCCAGATTTCTTGCTCTAACAGGTTGAGAGGTACGAACCCCAGTCTCCACCAGGACATCAGCCATAGAGAGAGAGAGAGAGAAAGAGAGTGAACAAATGGATGTTTCCCATACCTCTTCCCTGGAGGAGACAAGCTGGAGCAACCTTATTTCTCTTCTCCTATTCCACCTCCAACAGGTGCTTAAACCATTAGTCAAACCTGGGCTGTCTGGGTCATATGCTTTATCTTTCTATGACAACAGAACTGGTAAAATAAAATGAATGTCTGGATTTAAAGCTGCCTGTTTTCAGCAAAATTTCCTTAAAGCACAAGAATGCCAGCAAAGTGCATCTGAGACAAATTTCTACTGAGCTTACTGAAGTTCCAAACATAAAAAGTCATCTTTATAGCAAGCATATTCCTTCAGTTCTGCAGATATATTGTTTTTAGTTCTGGCAGGTATTTTACTACTCTCTTACACTATATCATGGCAAGAGACGTAACATATAATATACAAAGACAGCTGATATGGTCTAAGTTCCACAAAGTCTATATTCCAAATAATTTAATTAGAAATTTGTAAACCACAAGACATTCACTCTAGCTCATTAGCATTACAGCTATATATCCATATATGACAGAAGGAAGAGAGGGAGAGAGAAAGAGAGACGATATGTGAATAAATAGAAGTTAAAAAGGCAAGAATCTAAAGTTACAATGACAGCCCTGAATAGAACCACAGTGTGCCTGAAGGAATGAATGAGAAGGTTGTGCCTATAGTTGGATATACATTATTTCGAGGTGTGATCTTCTAAGGGACACCTTGTCTTCTAATTGTTTACCATCCTTGCAGACTACAAATGAGTATCTCAAAGTCAGTTTGTGGAAGCATTAAATAAGAAAAAATAAATGTGTTTTTTATGTTGAAACAGAACGGGGGAATATGAGAAAGATATTTGAAATGTACAAGTTTTTTTATAGGAAAGCCAACAAAGGTAGTTATACTCAATGTATTATCTGGACACGAAAATCCAATATGGGCTGATAAAGAATTGCAACAGTCATGTAAGGAAAATAATTAAAGCAGCACAGATAATAGTGCATTTTTCAGTACTAGAAATCACATGTATACTACATATTGTGTGCATCTAGTCATGAACAATACATGGCAGCTGGTACAAAGACACAGCATGCCTGAAAAATACATGGTGAGGCATTAGGACTAATGTTATGTAGCAAAAGGCTTTATATGAAAAAAATAAGTTAGGGGTAGTCACAATAATGCTGGATCTGTGATAAGCTCTTGCTACAGAACAGACAGGGACTAACTCCACTCAGATTCTGAGGCTGTTTGGCACATAAAACTTTCAAGGGTTGCTAACCCTACCCCTTAAACATATAATGTACACCTCTTCCAGAAATATATCCAGTTCTTGACCAAATGAAAGAAATGGAAAAGATGGAGAAAGGATGGCAGAATCAGGTATCTAGAAATGTGTAGCTGACCTCAAGGAGTTCTGTCTGTGCTAGCACACACAACAAACTCCCTAGCTGAATCCTCTTGGGTTTTGTCCCCAGGAGCACAGCTCTAATAATCATGACCCCAAGTAAGATCTCGTTGTGAAGGTCAGTTCCAACTTGTGAGTACTTTGTGAAGATAAGGAGGGATGACCAAGTGGTAGCTGCATCCATTTTATCTACTGATATTTTATAAATGAAAGCAATGGCTGTAGAAGCTACTTTTGTAGACTGTACCTTAAGATAGCCGTGCAAAGTCTTGCCTTATCTGTCATAAGACAGATTGTAATCAAAAAGCCATTTTGGGGATATTGTTTAGTAAAATAGTCCAAAGAGTTGGTCATCTTTTTTTTAGGTCCTTAATTCTGTCCATGTAATACTACAATTGTTCTGAATACCCATAGTATTGCGAAGCTGTTCAGCTTAGAATACTGAGGGAAGGAAACTGGAAGATGAATGGGCTTGTTAGTGTTAGATTATTGGGTTAGTATGCAATAAAGCCTGTCTTTATTTAATACAAAGTATGGCATAGACACTTATAAGTTCAGAAGTCCTCCTAGATGAAGCAAACCCCATCCATGAAAAGAGTTTTCCAAAGCAAATAAAGATCATCGGAAGATGCATGTCTGGATGTTGATAAAGTAGGTTTCTCCAATAAAAATAAAAAACATGAAGACGGACAGGAGAGCTAAGCAGAAAGATGTGTTTCATAAATAAAGTACAAAAAGCGGCAGCTCTCCACAAAACACCTATAAATCCAAAAGGAGTGCAGTCCCAGGAATGAAGATCTCCTTACAGTTAAAACCAGCTTTTATTGTCACAAAACACTCGAAAAACACTATGACATTAACGCTCTTCCAAGATTAATCGTTTTCGTCCCATCCACTGGACTTCATCAGATGCTAATATAAATTAACACAAACATTTATATACCTCTATTAAAACCAATAAACCAATGAAAAAGCTTCAATTAAATTTGAATGCACAAATCAATTTACATTTTGGGCTCATAAATATTCATAAGTTCATCCTTCCATTTATACAATAAAATAAATATCCAGTAAAATAAATATCCATCCATTAAAATAGTTTATTTAACTCCATATTCTTATGAATAATTTAAAATACTATTAAATATTAATAAATAAATACATTATTATATATATTATAAATCTAAAATCTTATATTAATAATATGAAGGTTCCATATTAAGGAAAACCACATTTCATAGCACAATACCTCCATCTGTTGGTACAAAATTATATTACAACTAAAACTAAAATTCATAGTTTAGCTGCCTTTAATTTCAAAAGGGGCAGGATAGACACATGCTCGTTTAAACCTGGGTATTTGCTTGCTTCCAGCGTCACTTGCCACCATTGTGGTGGCAATCTTCATTCTGACTGACTACCTTTTGGATTTATAGGTGTTTCATAAATAGTTTGCAAACCCTAGCATTATTAAAGGTTTAGAATACTAAGAAAGTCAGAAGACAGAGATGACAGCTAAATGTAATTTGATAACAGAATGGATTAGATGAGTCTAAAAGTTCTGAAAGGTAATACAAAAATGGTGATACTGGTGGGGGGGTTGAAAGGATTGGACTTTCATCTATTTCAGCACCCTAAATAGCAAAATGTTTCAAATGGCTCCCTATGTTTCCTGAGTGAAAGGCTTTTACAAAGTCCTCAAAAAGGACACACCTTGATCAAAGAAATCTAAAAGAAATGCCACTAATGAAATGATGACATTAGTTTAGTCAGCGGAAATCTATGTAAATCTTCCATGAATGAATACTTTTGTAAGGGGAAGCGAACTGGCAAGAGTAAAAGTTCTGAAGAACCAGAGATCAGGTTTGCCAAGATTACTAACAGGATGCTGAGCACTGAGGACCACTCAAACAATTTTGCCTTTCAAGACAAAGTTGGTCATTAGCAAACCAGCTCTATGGCACAGAAGGATAAAGCCCTGGTTGCAGACCAAATGACCCAATACTGCTCAGTGACTCAGTTGCTGGATGAGACAGCCTGGGAGGGTAGAAGTAAGTAGTTACTCCAGCCCTCTAATCCTGAGTGAGGGGCAGTCACTCCAGCTCTCTAATCCTGAGTGGGGGGGCTACTGAACCCCTCATGCTGGTGACTGATAGTGGAGACTAGGAGGATTATACCAGGAGATGCACGGGGCCATGCTGCACACTTGGATTGACAAGGGACACTCACTTTGCAACCAGACGATGTATGGGTAGAAACACCTGTGCACCAAGGGTTAGTATTGTGATCCCATTTGTAAGGGTCATAGAGAATGCAACAGCCAAACAGGTTACTCATAAATTGTGTGTGTAGGGGGAGGGCATTCCAGTTCATTGCTACTTGGATGGTGGCTCATCTAACAGTTAACTCATATTCCAGACATCCAGGATGATACATCAGACTATGTGGTACAAAGAAGGGTTCTGAAGAATAAATGGGTCAAGACAGACATCCAGGATGATACATCAGACTATGTGGTACAAAGAAGGGTTCTGAAGAATAAATGGGTCAAGACAGACAACCAGGATTTGATGATTAGTAGACATTAGTAATAAAAAGATCTTCTTCTTGCTTTTTCCCGGTTAGGGGTCGCCACAGCGGATCACCTTTGTCCGCTCATGATTGGCAGTGGAGTTTTATAGTGTCGAGTTGCCAGCCCGGTGCCCAACCTTCCACAGAAGGCACAAACACACACACACACACTCACACCTAGGGCCAATTTAGAGTGTCCAATCCACCTACAGCATGTCTTTGTGATGTGGGAGGAAACCAGAGCACCCGGAGGAAACCCACGCAACCACAGGGAGGACATGCAGACTCCGCACAGAAGGCACCCCAGCCGAGGATCGAACCGGAGAACCTCTCACTGTGAGGTAGCAATGCTAACCACTGCACCACCGTGGCCGCCCCACATTAGCAATAAAAAGATAAAGAACAAAAAAGTTGGTCATCAGCAGAAGGGGAGGGAAAACACATACAGCATTCCTTTTGGCAAGGAAAGGATCAGAGTGTGTATACAGGGAAATGACAAAATTTAAATTTCTGACATCAGTGCATCTTGGGTGGGGGGGGGTCATAGGTCTCACACTTGACAAACCTATTCCCTGAAGATCACCTTAGCCATGAACAGACTGAGAGACTACTCATGAGGAAATAGCTGACTTCTTGTCATCTTATCAAGAAAATTGATTTCCTCTGGAAACAGCACGACCATTAAGGATCCAGACATCTGCAAGGACTGTTTCTATAGCTTTATATATTTATGGCACAAAGGATGTGAATATGTTCCCCCAGATTGCTGATGTAATAAAACTATTCTCATGATTCACAATTGTAATGAGATCTTGCCATACAGAATCCAAGAATCCAAGACCTGGAGAGTGAAAAGACCCTTGTGGTCTTAAGCCTATGTACACATATGAAAAACACTGACAGTTTAATTTAGG